>NC_056524.1:165170979-165190673 GCF_019175285.1 Sceloporus undulatus
ATCCCAACAAAAAAAAAACACCAAAATAACAAAAAAATCAACTTCCACAACGCAAAATGGGCACAAAACAATAAAAAGAATAAATAAAAAAATAATTAAAAAAAAACAGAAAAAAAAATAAAAAAAAAAATATAAAAAAAAATAAAAAAACATAAGAAAAAAAAAAAACAAATGAAAATAAAAAAAACAAAAAAAACGAAAATAAAAAACAAACATAAAACAAAAAAATAAATATAAAAATAAAAAAAAAAATAAAAAAAAAAATTGCAAAACAAAAAAAAAAAGAAAAATCATAAAAAAAAAAACAAAAAAAATAAAAAAAAAAAAAATTAAACAAGCAAAAAAAAAAAAACAAAATATAAAAAAATAAAAAAAAAAAAAAAATCAAAAAACAAAAAAAAAATAAAATATCAAAAAATATAAATAAAAATAAAAAAAAAAAAACAAATAAAAAAAATAAAAAAAAAAAAAACAAAAATAAAAATATTAAAAAAAAAAAAAGACAAAAAAAATATAAAAAAATAAAAAAAAAATAGGAAAAAAAAAAAACAAATAATAACTAAAAAGTAAAAAAAAAAAGAATAAATTCAAGCAAAAAGTTAATAAAAAAAAACAAAAAAAAAAAAAAACAAATTACAAAATAAAAAAATAAAAAGAACTAAAAAAAAACAAAACAAAAAAAAAAAAAAAAAAAAAAAAAAAAAAAAAAAAAAAAAACACAACAACAATAAAAAAAAAAAACAAAATTAAAAAAAAAAAAAAAAAAATAAAAAATTAAATTAAAAAAAAAAAAAAAAAAAAAAACAAAAAAAAAAAATATTAAAAAAAGCAAAAAAAAAAAAAAAAAAAAAAAAAAAACAAAAACAAAAATCATAAAAAAAAATAAAAATAAAAATAGAAAAAAAACAAAAAAATAAAAAAAAAAACAAAAAAAAAAAAAATAAAAAGAAAAAAAAATACAAATATAAAAAAAAAAAAAATAAAAAAAAACAAAAAAAAAACAAAAAATCAAATAAAATAAAAAAAATAAAATCAAAAAAAAAAAAAAAACAAAAATAAAAAAAAACAAAAAAAAAAAAAACAAAAATATTAAAATAAAAAAGAAAAAAAAAGAAAAAAAAAACAAATTAAAAAAAAACAAAAAAGTAATAAAAAAAAGATAAAAAAAAAAAAAAGAAAAATGATGTATCCAATCTTAATTCAGGAAAACGTATGGTGCGGTAGCACGGCCCGCTTGGGGGCAGCCTGTAGGGCGCGCCTTTCCCCAGTGTATTGGGGCGCCGCAGCTGCCACAACACGCAGCCTCCGAGTGGGCCCGATCGCCCCTTCCAGGGCCGCGGAGGAAGGGCAAAAGGCTGCTTCCCTGCGGCCTGGAAAGGGGTGTCCTTGGGGCTTCAAGCCGCGAGGACACCCGATGGCGGCGGGAGGAGGAGAAAGGGGCTGGCTTGGCCTTTCTCCTCTGCGTCACTGGGCGCAGCCATGTAAAGGGCTGCAGCCAGTGACACAAAACCTGGAAGGAGCTCCAAAACGGAGCTGTCCGGGGCCGCGGAAAGGGCGCACTAAATGCCCTCAGCGTGGCCCCACGACAGTAACAACCCGCGGTGCCTCGTTTGGAGGCGGCGGGTCGTGACGTAGTCATGGCGGCGGGCGGGTGGAATGTGGCCGCCGCCATTTTGTTACGTGCTGAGCACGTACTAGGGGTGGGGGGTGCAGAAGCGCGCCGCTTTCCTAACCCTATACTGCTCAGCACGTACTTTAAGGCCCGTCTGTAATGGGCCTATGTCTCAACTATCATTTGAAACTTCTAGTTTCTTATTTCCATGCTTGCCGGAAAGATTTTATTCTTGAATCAAGTGCTGCTACGAAGTAGACTAAACAAAATAATAATAATAATAATAAAAATAAAAAAAAAAAAAATAAAAAAAATATCAAATATCAAATGTCAATAGCCTAAAATTCCTGATTAGGAAAAAAAAGTGTATTAGCGAAAAGACAGTGTTTGCAAATGCATATGTTAGCAGAACGTTTATACAAAAAAGTGTACACAAATTTCTGTATAGATTTTTTTTAAAAATGCAATTGGATGTGGAAAGGACGCTGAATGAAATTGTGCTTGGGGGAAGAATAAGAATTTTAAAGAGATTAATCCAGACAGGCTTCTCGATCTCTGCCTGACATAGCATGTGTAGTTTTACAGACCAAGCCAGAAGTGCTTCCTGGGGGCTCCTAGTACTACCAGTCAAAAGACATTCTGCAGCTTTTCCATATTTCCCACTTAATGGATGTTCTTTGGTAAGCTAAAAGATGGAAGATGTGGTGGGAAAACATGGAAGGGTGCCAAATGGAAATCAATGTTGCTTGCTCTCCATATCCATCCCAAAATGAGTGAACAAGGCAGGGCATGATTAAGACCTCATGTGGAAGTAATCCCATAAAGTACTGGGTGGCTGACAATTCCACAATTCTTTAAGCACAACTTTCCACATTCATTTGGTGCAGAAAGCCAGAATTTGTAAAAATTACTTTTGAGGGACTAAAGCCAAATGCTATTTCCCACTAGAGGAAGGACGCCAGCTGATTCAATGAGATTTGCATAAGTACTCACTTACATACGTTCAGCAGTTGATTGAATCTAGTCTAGTTGAAACTCGTAATTGGATTTAGGACATTAAATCCTCTGGCCAATGCAAAAAAGCAAGTTCCCAAAGCTATGTATTGCAAAGGGAAAGGGCATGCCTTTCATTCCTGGTGGCAGATGGATAATCTCAAAGAGAATCTCAGATAGCTCAGCAAAAAAGCCCCCCAAAACTACCCAGCTGATGCATGGCATAAATGCGCTTGCTTCAGCCTGACTGTAAATCTGGAAGACTTCAGGACTGAAAAAGTATTGCTTCTTGTAAAATGTTTTAAAGACAGAACATGATTACGATATGTCTCCAGAGTCGAGCAGATGTCTCTTGATGAGTAATGCACATAACTGGCTCCAGACCAAACTAATGAACTGCTTCATTCCACAAGTGGTTCACTGTGACATCTTGGGCTGGGAGCCAGCATGTCACGTGTGAAAGTCTTCTTGATAAGGCATCTGCTTTTCTTTAAAGACATGAGATGGACTCTCAGGGGTTCAGCCTGGCTCTTTCCATCATATTATAACAATATTATAATATGTATTAACACTCAAGTTACATATGCTATAGAAGACGGGCATTGGGAAATTGATGTCTCAAACATAACATAAGTGATGCTATGGAGCAGAAAAATCATTGCATTGTATTTCCATTTTTATAAAGTGTTGTTGTTGTGTATATTCAAATTGTTTCTGAGTTATGGCAACCACAAGGCAACCCTATCATAGGATTTTCTTGGCAAGATTTGTTCAGAAGGGTTTATTGTCTTTGCCTTCCTCTGAGGCTGAGAGAATACGGCTTGCCCAAGGCACCCTACTGGGTTTCCATAATTGAGTCAGGATCTGAACCCTGATCTCTAGTTCTAGTCCAGTACTCAAGGCATACACCACAATGGCTTTCTGACTCCAACTTAGAGTGATCCTGATGAGATTTGTTCAGATGGGATTTGCCATTGCCTTCCTTATCTTCCAGAGCCCTAATTCAATGTTCAAACCACTATGCAGCACTTCACTTTTACCTCTTTATGTGGTCATTTGAAAATATAACTTCACTTCCAAGATATACTATTCCTCAAGTGGAAGAGAGAAGGAATGAAACTGATTTTGTGCACCTTTCTTTGTAGAGGAGGAAAATTCAGCCCCAAAACAGATTCTTCTAATCCTTCCAACCTGGTGCTTACTGAACTTTGAAGGCACCACATGTAAATAATTAACCTTTAGAAGTACTGTATCTCTATTTTCTTTTCTTATTTAACTGAAAAGCTAAAAAGTTTCCAGTCCCCATGATCATGAAGATAAGCTTTAAAGTATATGGATAACTTCTGCAAAAGTCTTGGTTGACACATGGGTAGCTGAATACAATTTCCAATGACTGGAGGTAATAATTTGGTTTCCTGCACTTTTTTTTTTACCAAACCTGATTACTACTTCATGCAGATGTGATGAATTGTAGGTTGCAAACTTGGCTTTTCTTGCCACAGGACTTTTATTTGCAGCACTTACAATTCATGTGTGTGAGAGAGGGAGAGGTACATGGGTTGAGGAATGATGGACAGTTTCCTCTTTATTAGCTCTGCATTTTGAAATTATTTAATTTTGACTGTGATTGGAATGATTTAACTAGCTTTGTATCACTTGTGTGTACCTTTAATTGGAAACACACGTCAAGAAGACAGAACAAATAAAATGCAAGATAATTAGATGTGCTTAACTTGATCATCAAAATATATTGGGGGGGGGGGGAAGTACTGAGATGATTATCTAGGGACAGAAGGCCAAAGGGACAGGAGGCTATTTTTGACTGTTTATTTCCATTAATGCCCATTTATGGGCTGCATAAATGTAATATAATATATATATTTAGTAATAAAGAACAATGACAACAAAAACCATCACAGACATTTGACAGATTCTAAAGGCTAAAAGGCCAATAAATTAGAAATAGATTGTCCTACAATGTATCCCATTTGCAAATTAATCAAGCTATATATAATATAGGCCTGTTACAGACCGCTGAGAAGTGGCGGTCTGCCGCCGCCGCTGGTTGCAGCGTCCAGGAACCACAGCAGCCAAACGGTGCAGTTCCCGGATGCTGCAGAGAAGGAGCGTGACAATCTTGCTCCTTCCTCGGCCCCGGAAGAGATGCCACGAGGCGCTAGTCACACACTCACACTGTCAATTCTTCTGCGTGATGTATGGACGCAGAGCGTCTGCTACGTCAAAATGGCGACGGCCATGTGGAACGGCTGCCGCCATTTTGACGTAGTCATTACACGCAAGGGGCAAGGCGTGTCAGGAAGTGCCGCCCCTCGCGCGTAATGACGGCACAATGACAGCGCCTTATGGGCCCATCTGTAATGCGCCATAGATAGCAAAAAGATGTTCTCTTGGAGTGTACAAGCCTTCCCCAACCTGACTTCTCCAATTCAGCCCCTTCTAAATGGGCCTGACTACAAATCACATCATCCCCAGCTGGCATGGTAGTGTCATCCAACAGACCTGTTGAAAGGCTAGATGAAGGCTGCTCCATAAACACAACCATCTCTATTTCCCAGTACCTTGGAGAATCACTGCCTCTATATTGCCATGAATGTGCCTTGTAAAACATTTGTTCACCGTAGTTGCTAGAAATAGCAAAAGCAAGTAGCAAATACATTTCTATACTGCTTATCAGTGCACTTAAACACTCCCTAAGTTTACAAAGTGTAAGCTAATTGCCCGCAACAAGCTGGGTACTCATTTTAGCGACCTTGGAAGGATGCAGGTCTGAGTCGAGCCTGAGCCCCCTGGTTGGTTTGACTCACAATCTTATGGTTTTTGAGTGAATGGCTGCGGTACAGGCATTAAACTACTGCTCCGCCAGAGCTCTTGTTGTTCACATTGCAAGGTAATTATTTTTCTAGTATACAGTTAACTAGAAAGAACAAGCAATGTTTAGGATCTTGCATTAGTGTCCAGTGGAATATCAGACATGACTGAAGAATAATTTGTGAAATAAAGCATAAAGCAAAAAGTCTTCAGTACTCAATCATAGTGGGGAGGGAGCACCATGGAGAGCAATCATTGTTGTGAATAATTGGGGTATATCTGTTCTATTCAAGAGAGTACCTCCCTCTTTTTATGTATGTGGAGTATATCAACAGGAGAGGGGAATTTTCTTCACACAAGAAAGCAGTGTTTAACTCTCCACCAACACATTCCAACAGCAGATACATCACACAAGGCTGCTGGACCTCAAAATATTACAAAAGTAGAATTGGGACTTCTGGAATGAACTTTTAAATGCAGCATGCTAAATAGGCAGGTCAGCAATCTGTTGTATCAGTTTAATGGTGTATAGGAGCATTTGTTAATATTTGAGTACTGAAGCATGATGCAGAGTATCTCTCTAGCAACAGCACAATTTCCCTCCTCCTTTTCCACGCATGTTTTTCTTAAGGAATATCTGAGAGATATCAAGAGGACCTCCAAACACTGGGGCCAAAGGGGGTTCCATGTGGCCCAAACTTTGCCTACTTCGGTGTAATGGAAGAGCCAGTCTTCCATCATCAATTATGAAGAAAGGTTTAACCTGAAATAAAACTTACTCCACCAAACAGCATCCAGGGGTAGCCGTGTTGGCCATATAGTAAATCCAGTAACAATGATAACTTTATTGGGCCAACATTTAATTGTGCATTTTGGTTGGCCCAATAAAGGTCTCACTGTTTGGATGTCTTTGAATTTACTCCATGAAATTAGTCTTGTCCAGTGTTTGGAAGTAATAAGCTACCCACAGCACTGTCACCTATACTGTATTTTAGTCGCCTTTCTTTCTTTCTTTCTTTCTTTCTTTCTTTCTTTGGTAATCAAGTATAACAAAGTTAAAATAAAAAATAACTTAAATGGGAACAATGTTGATTTGTCTCTCTGTGTGTAATAAATAACTATTTCTAGTCACTACTTCAGAGGCATTTTAAACAGAGGGGCAATACAGACCAGCACTTTGTGACAGCCTGCGTGCGCAGTAGAGTTGAAGTAGGGTGAAGCATCCACATGCTCCAAGCCCTACTTTCTCTGCCAGGGCATCATCATGGCATGTGACCGTCCAGACGGTGTGCACCATGATGATGTCCCTCAAGCGCAGTGCCCAAATGGCATTGGGCGGAAGGGGTGTCATGTGCGCCTATGGCACCCCTTCTGGGATGCAAAAAGAACCCGCCGGGAAGCAGGTTCTTTTTGCTCCTGCTAGAGGCCACAGCATCTAGTTACTGCAGCCTCCATGTGGTCCTCAAAGGGGTGGCGTTGAGCCACTCGTCTGTAGAGACCCAGTATGTTTCTTTTTATGCCATTCTCTAAGGTGTCTTTCCCCTTGCCCCATGCAATAGCAGAGGGCTTGGTAATGAATTACATAATTCTGTTTCAAAGATCATTTCTGAAGGTCTGGACTTGTCACCTTCTGTACCTGAAATAGAAAGGGTGCCACCTAGTCCTTTACCTCAGGCAGGAAAACATCATGGGTTGTCCCTGGTCAACACCTATATGCCTTAATGTACATGCTCATTCTATAGTACTCAAACATGGTCATTAATTGAGAATGGCAATGATAGCTTTGCATACGTGCCAAACCATGCTTAGTTCTTCATCTTTTAATTAAATAGGCAATGAACCCAAATTTCTGGCTTTGACATAAACAATTTTAACTGCTGACCCAAAGACCAAGGAAACAGTCAAGATTGATTTATTTTTGTTCCCACTTAACTTAGAATCATAGAATCATTGAATTGGAAGAGACCACAAGGACCATCCAATCCAACCCCCTGCCATGCAGCAACTCTCAATCAAAGCATCCCCGACAGATGGCCATCCAGCCTCTGTTTAAAGACCTCCAAGGAAGGAGACTCCACTTCACTCCGAGGGAGTGTGTTCCACTGTTGAACAGCCCTTACTGTCAGGAAGATCCTCCTAATGTTGAGGTGGAATCTCTTTTCCTGTAGCTTGCATCCATTGTTCTGGCTCCTAGTCTCTGGAGCAGCAGAAAAGAACTTAGAATCTTATGTATGTGCTCTGTGATTAAGTCTCCTTAGTAGCATTAAGAGTTCTGCATCAAATCACAAGAGCTCAAGGTGAACAGAGCTCAGAGTTGGGCCTGAGCAGCAAATGGCATCTCTGCCCCCCCCACATCCAAATCAAGGTGCATTGCCCCAATGCCAATCATATTTATTTTGCCACCTGATGATGCATCTACATTATAGAAACAATGCAGTTTGACATCACTTTAAGTGCTTTGCTCCATGCTGTGGAATCCTGGGATTTGTAGTTTTACAAGGTCTTTATGCCAATGCTTGCTGGTGCCTCACAAAATTTCAAATCCAAGGATTCTGTAGGATAGAGTCATGGCAGTTAAAGTGGGTCAAACTACATTATTTCTACCATGTATATGCATCCTCAAACAGAAAAGCCCAGAAACATCTCTTTCCTCCTGTAGCAATAAAAACTCAGGGAGAATACATTTAATAACTAACAGTTTGCTGCTTTTTTATGACACTCAGTTGCTTGAGGCAGCTGCCTCACTCAGCTTCATGGTAAGGGTCAGCCCTCCTGTGGGGCAGTTATTCCAGTTTTGATGTGAAACATCCGCAATGTATTTGACATGAACACGGAGACTCTCATTAGATGGCACGTGCCTTGTTTGATTCTGTTTTTCTTCTGAAAGACAACAACGTCCCTTTAGAAGATAAAAAGAGAAATGAAGCAGGCCTTTGTTAACCGAACTTTTAAGAAAAAGAAATTGTTTACACATTGTCTTCAATCCATATTATGAAAGTGCCCAAGGCCTCCCTATTCTGGAGCAGTATTCTCAATTTTTTATGAAGTATTACAGTACAGGAACAGAGGCCTGCGAGCAATGAATGAAAGGAATCCAATACAGTACTATGGAAACCCTTTATGTAAAAAGGCTGGTGGAGAGAGCCTTTAGAAATTTTCATTTATTCATTTATTCATTTATTTATTTATTATCCTGATTCTCAACAGTCCTCATCTACCAAAGCAGCTCCTGCCAAAGGAGAACAAAAAGTATAATCAGTCTGTACAAATGCCTACAAATGAGAAAAGGCAAGAAGACATGCTCTCCAACTGCCCTGATTTGACAGGGACAGTCCTATATAATCCTCTGTCATTCCACTTTTAAAATATCCCAGTTTCCTCTCCTTCCTCCACTTCCCCACTTTGTCCTCAGATTACTTCAGTTGCTCCAAACTGAATTAAAATTACAAACATGGTTTGCACGCAATTAACTCAGCAGGAGGAGAGAAGAGAGGTGGAATCTTGCTCTTCCCAGTAGGATCAAGCAAAAGCAAATTGCTGCAACCTCTCCTAGCTTGCCTATTCTTCCTGATTTATAACTTTCCCCATTCTGACCACACTCTGCATTATTCCTACCATTTCTACCAGATGAAACTGGGACACTTGTGGCCAAACACCATCAGAGTGTGGTCATAATATGAATGGAACACAACTTGTAAACATTTTTTTTCTCTTACTTAAAAGTTCTGTTAACAAAGGCCTACTTCACTTCTCATTTCATCTTCTAAAGGTACATTGAATATGCTCCCCTGGCTAATGGCAAAAGTGAAGTGTACTTCCCTCTCTCTCTTGCTATTCTGGGTACAAGTGGGTACAGCAGACTGATCTTTCTGACAAGAAAGAGTAACATAACATAATCTGACTATGTCTTCACCTGCTGGTGGATGGGCTTTGGTTGATCTTCTCAATGATATGATCTATTTACACAGAGGCAAGGATTGCAATCTTTCAATATTCCAGTTGTCAAGTTCCAGGTCTGAACCCAGTGATATCAGTAGGGGTGTGGATTGCACCAGGTGAGACCCTAAAGAAGGGTGACACCGCTGCTCCTCAGACATCTGCATTTTGGCAGAAATGGGCTGTGGCATTCACCTGTTTTAAAATGCTGAAGAGATGGGATGAATGGGGTGAGGTTCAGTAGGAGGCAAAAGGAGAGGCCCCAGGTTTCGAAAAGAAAAATTAAAATTTCAAATTTGATTTTTTTAAAAAAAATTCAAATTAATTGTCAATTTTTTTTACAAAATTTCTTTAAAAACATCACATTTTACCAAATTTTCACTTTAACCACATGAAACACATTTATTGTGTGCATACAATATTGTGATTTAAAGATATAATTTTAATTTTGCTAGTTGTTTATGTCACAACTATTACCATTACATTCAGTGATATATAGGAATCACAATGTCCAAGTAACATTCGTACAAAAAACATTACCAAGGATTCTGCATGGGTGCGTTATGGGAGGCGGTCAATGACAGTATGTGTTACTGCACCAAGTGACACCAACCCTAGTGATGCCACTGTCTGAATCCAGAACTTGGGGGCTTCCCAAAAGGCTAGAGTCCCTTTCCTAAGGTTCCTTCATTGCAATGACATCAATAGGAGAGTGCAGGGAGTGTAGATTGCACCATATGACACTATCAGAAGTAGTGACACTGGGCAGCAAAGAAAGGCCTCGTCCCAAGGCCCATCTCCCACAAAGAAAGGGGGGCTCTTCTTGGTGTGCCATTCTTCATTGGCGGCTGAGGATGGGGTGAAGCTGCAGACCTTTCTCTCTGCTCCTCTGGATTTGTTTGGCTCCTTTCCATTGTTTTCTCTGCTGGGGCTGTTTGCTGTGACTTCCTCTTTCCTTGAAATTGATCTTTTGTAATTAGAAAAAAAAACCTTCTTGCTAGAGGGGGGCATCCTGTCTTCACTATCTTGGCTGAAAGCAAAGGCAACAACTTCATGAGATAACATCATGAGACCCCAGTGACACCACTGCTTCATTGGGTTTCCAAACTTTTATACAGATATTTTCCATGCTAGATTTTTTTTTGAACTTTCTCTTTCTAAGGCATTAGTTATGAGTGGTAAGAGATTTCATAGAATCATAGAATTGTAGAGTTGGAAGAGACCACAAGGGCCATCCAGTCCAACCCCCTGCCATGAAGGAAATCACAATCATTGCATCTCCGACAGATGGCCATCCAGCCTCTGTTTAAAGATCTCCAAGGAAGGAGAGCCCACCACATTCTGAGGGGGTGTGTTCCACTTTAAAATACAATACGCTGGTAATTGTCTTTGGCCCCTCCTGTTGCAGGTATGTGGCTACTAAGAACTTACGGAAATTGAATTTGGCCATTGAGGTTGTATGAGACCACTTATCTTTGCTGCAGTCTTTGGTCCCTGGCTGGTGGCAGAGGCTGAAGTGCGAGTACTTTTTCTGTTCTGAAAATCTGCTCTCCGGTATATTTATTGCTGCTTTCTCTTTTGGAGGGAGTTATAGTTAACTGAATGGTATCATGGATTACAATTATCTAGAAATAATTGATAATGGTGACTCAATGTGTTGTCTTCTAATAGATGCTTGAATGAAACCAATGTGGGGTCCCTGAAAAATTTTGCCTTTTCAACTAAACCACCGCTGAGTTTCAGCAGTGTGGTGGCAATTTCTGCTTATAGGGTCTTGGGCAGTGCAAAAAAGAACAGGGAACTGTTATGTAACCCCATGGGTTATGTGTTACCCATGCTGCAATAAGATCATAGAATTAGACGTGTTCTTATGAGTGGAAATGAGAACTGTCTCAGGATTCTGCCCAGTGAATCTTATCAATGACAGCCTTGGATGCTTCCACAAATATTTAATTAATCCACAAATGAGATAATATTTTTCGTCAGTTTACAGACATTCTCTTAACTAATCTAGTCTCCTTATTACAGATTAATTAATGATTGGGTGTGAATGGGAAGCAGACATTCATCACTAGTGGGCTTGCCTTGAAATTCCATTTCGCAATATGATACTTTTTGTGGTAAACAACTTGCCAAAAGGATCTTTCAGGAAAGGTGGGGTGTTTCAGTGGGTGGAAGATAATGGTTCAATTGTTATTACATGGCAAGTCATTGATAATAAAAGAGCAAACTGTGCCTGGCCTCCATTCCTCATTTCACAATGCAAAATTACATGGACTCCCCCCACCACCACCATTGTAGAGGAGAGAATTTCACACAGCCTACAGCATTATGTAGGTACATTTTGTTATCTTTCATTTTTACAATGAACTAGTTTAAAAAAAAAAAAGGAAAAAGGTTGACCTCTCTTTCCTATTTTTCTCTTTGAATATGATTAATTTGTCATCTGCCAACCTGACTATGAAACTGTAATATACTGCACGCACACACGCGCACACACAATCTTTGCTGTTGATTCTTGCACAATTTCAATTCATGTACAAAAGCAGTTCCTTCATTGCAGAATTCTCTGCATTTTATTGCTTTGAAAAAAATAATGAAACACTGAGTTCTTTCAAAAAGAAAGGCATATCTCCTCCAGAGACAGAGGGAACACAATGAAATAAATACCCTGCCTGATGAATTCCTGAATCCACACAGAATGTTTGAAGGAAAAGGATCAAACAATCTTTTTAAAGTGCAGATCCTGACACTGATACATTCTTATCAAGCTGCGGCGCCCAATAATCCCTCTTCTTCCTCCACTCTGTGTGCTTAAATGATATCTAAATAGGACAGAGCACATCACTGTAGAAGGTTGTCTGGCCTGATTGGGTGTGAAAGAAACACTGTCTAGCAGAAATGGGAAAAGAAAGTGACAACAAGGACACAATGGGAGACATTCCAAAGTGACTCTGCACATTGGCAGTTATGTGATAGCAAGGGATGCTAGGGCAGAAGAGATTAGGTTTCTGTTACAATTCAGGCTGAAGAGCTGCTGGGATGCTATGAGTAGAATCCAGGTGAATGTTGGTTCAAATCTTTACTCAGAATCCATTGTCGGCTTACACAGAAATCTATATAAGAATACCCCGACTGCCCTTTTTTGTATAAAACTAGCTTTGGGAGGAGGCAATTTTAAATTATGCAACAGCTGCAGAGAGGTGGTTAATGCTTCATCAGTGTCCCATTTCCCTATTTTCACCTAGAGATGTGTATCTGTGTGTCTGTGGGGAATTAATCCTGGCCCCACATTTTGGGAAGGGGGATGTTTCCTATCAGATACATGTTCATCATTACGCAAGGGGAAAAGGAAGCAAAATATGAAGAATCAAGCCTCTATATGCTTCCAGGGGATGCAGTTTTCCATTAGACTATTTCACACACACACACACACACACACACACACACACCACAAATTGCACAAACCCAAACCAAATGATGTGACCAGAACACTATGTCTGCTTTAGGGAGAGTAATAGGGTCTGTCTTACAAGAAAACGGTGGGGTCTTTCTTACAAGAGTGGCCAAAACTGGCACACGTGCAGCCCTGAAATACCCCTCCATTGCTCTAGGGTTGGTGTGCCTCTCTTCAGATATCTTATTATGCTAGCCTCTGCCACTGGCTTTAGAGGGCACCCACATTTTTGAAATCCCATAGGAGCCAAGTGATGCAAACTAGGAAATATAGTAGGACACTGTAATGCTATTCATTGGGGAGCAATCTTGAGAGGAAAAATCATGGGAATGGGAAAGATTCCTCTGAGTTGCCCTACCATTTCTCTACTTTCCCAAACGTTCTCTGCTAAAGTGAGTTTTCAAAAAAGGAGTGGGGTGGATCAGGATTGGCATGACATTTCTTGATTTCCACGTATGGTTCTGAAAGCTGTAGAAAGTGATCAGGAATAAAGTCAACTCATTTGAAATGTGGTACTGGAGTAGAGTTTTGAGGATACCATGGACTGCTGAAAAGACAAATACATGGATCCAACAGCAAATGAAGCCTGAATTCCCCTAAAAGCCAGAAGAACTAAAATGAGGTTGTTCTGCTTTGGACATCACATAAGATAACATTAGTCATTAGAAAAGGCAGTAATGCTTGATGAAGTAGAAGGCAATAAGAAAAGAGAAACTGCATTTCAGGTGGACAGACTCAGTCAAAAAAAGCCACAGGCCTTATTTTGCAAGATCCAGGCAAGGTTATTAATAACAGGGTGACTTGAATCTCTCTTATTTATAGGGTTGCCATAAGTCAAAGTCAACTTCATGCTTCCCCCCCCCCCCCCCCGGAATATTTTCTTTATTATTTTCAATAATATATATACAAAACAGTATACAAGTACCTGTAACTCAACACACACACACACACACATATATATATATACAGTGGTACCTCGGGATACGAAATACCCAGGTTACGAAATTTTCGGGATACGAAAAAATCCCATAGGGAATTATTGTTTCGGGTTACGAATGTTTTTTCGGGTTACGAAAAAACTTTTGGTGCTTTTTTCGGCTTTTTCGCACGGAATCGCGGCTTTTCCCCATTAGCGCCTATGGCAATTCGGCTTACGAAGGCTTTTCGGGTTACGAAAGCGGCCGCGTTACGAATTAATTTCGTAACCCGAGGCACCACTGTATCACGCTTATTTAAACATAAGATTTCTATTTCTTTATGAGATTACCCAATGCGTTAATTTTGCACCTTTTTATTTCATTAGACTTGACACCTCTTCTATAGTTTTCTCTTATAAAGAGAGAGATAAGGCTCCTTTGTCAAATCATATAATATCTTAATTGAACTTAAGTATTACATTCTCTTGATTTATCTTAATTATTTTTCATATTAATGATTTGTCTAAAAATCTTAGGAAATATAAAGGTTTCTACCATTACAGCCATATGTAAACTTGAGCAAATCACAATGCCTTCCTATCCTCAGTTCAATGTTTATGTTTTAGAGACAGCCAGACTGCTATAACAGTGGCCTCTTTCCAAGATCTTGGAAAGCATTTCATGCAAAGGAATACCAGCTTTTTGTGCATGTAAAGTGTCATCCTGTCATTGACTACAAAGTTGCCTTCTACTTTCTCAAGAGAGTATTTTAAAAGGCATCTTTTTCTACTGAGCAAAAGAAGAAGATGGAAGAGACTTGCTTCATTTGACTGTTCTTTCTTCATGAAGTGTGATATGCCATGGGACAAAAAAGGATTGTTCTTCTGTCACTGTTTCACACAACTGTGAGCATATTATTGCAAAGAATTCTTTAAAATATTCATCCTCCAGCAGCTTAGGAGTGGGGTAAATGTAATCGCAACAGGTATTTTTAAGCCTCTGATTTTGTAGAATTAAATAGCCCACTTCACTGTCCCTCTTTTGATAAAGGCTGCATCCACACTGGAGGGACAACTCAGTCTGGCACCGCTTTAACTGCCCTGGCTCAAGGCTATGGAATTCTGGGAGCTGGCGTTTGTTGTGGGCCCAGAGTGGAGCAGACAGCAAGCTCCAGCTCCCAGAATTCCATAGCCTTGAGCCAGGGTAGTTAAAACAGTGCCAAATCGGGTTATCTCTCCAGTGTGGATGCAACCTGACTTGGTCCATAGTTATCTTTCTCCAATTGACACTAAAGATGCTATGACTCCTGTTAGCTACTGCGCATGCTCAGTCTTAACTAGAAGTGGGTGCAGGGAATGTGTGTGTACTTCTGAACACTTCAGGGTTCGCTCAAGCATGCTGATACCCATGTCTTATTTCTCCTTGGCTCGATTTTGGTCTCAGTCCTGTTGGCACTCAACATACCTCCATTCAATATTACAGGGAATAATGATTCCAATTATCTTAACAGTAAGCTGCCTGGTCTGAGGCTATATACAAGGAGTTGGGATATAAATATTTGAAATGGCAATAAATAATAGATGCAATGCTAGGACCAACTGCAACAAGAAAAACAAGACTGATGAAAACAATTGCAGGCAAAAATCAAAACAATGAACAAAGCAGCATCAAGAACTATCAGATAAAGACCAGAATCCTGTTCATTGTTACGCCAGCATAAGTAATTTTAAGGACACTGCACATAGAGGTAACCAATATTTCATTGTACATGCCTTTGTCCCAGGTTTTCAAGAGCAGCCAGAAGCTCCTGAATACAGCTCTGCCTTTCTTCTGGCTGTGGGTAAGTACCTGGGCTCTGTCTGTTCATCCTTGTGTAACTGGGATAGTAGTAGCTGATCAGTCTCCTTTTGGGGAATTTTACACATAATGGTTGCTCCAACCAGGAACGGGCTATAAGCAATAAGCGAGGAATACTTACTCCATTGGAAGCTGCAGGGACAATGAAATGTTCAATTAAATTCATAAACACACAAGCTGTAATTAAAGTACTTTTATCACTTTGTTCTAGAGAAGGAGGGAGAGAAGAGAAATTGAAAGAGAGAGAAAAGAGAAATTGCCACATTCCAATATGACAGGCCCTTCCGTTTTGCCATCTTCAAAAATGAGTCACTGGCACTTCCCTCCATAAACTTCCTTCCAACCAGACTGTGGGAGCCTGAATGCTGTTTATTCAAGCTAAGAGAGGAAATGGCTTGGTATATTTTTCACCGGCTACCAAATGACAGTGGCAAAAAACAAGGGGGAAGATACCACTGGAAGTAGGAGAGTCTGTAGACAAGAGTTCTTAGCTGAGTTACCACAAGCACCAACGTTCATTCTTGGCAGTAAAAAACATAAGAAATACAAGAATGTAGTACAATAATTAGTACAAAAATAAGCTAAAATAAAACAACCATCCATTAGCTGGTCTATTATGGCATTGAAAATCTGCCACCTGAGGCAGCTGGTTGACTCAGTTTAATGGTAGGACCATCCTACAATATCAGCATCAGAGGATGGCTGAGACCCTGACCCAACCAGAGTCCCTTCCTGGATAGAAGAGTTCTATGGATGTATGTTAGCATATACACCAAGGCCCATCAACTGCATAGGGAGGCGGTGGTGGTGGTAGAGGTGGTGGTGGAGCACGGTGCATGGCATAGGCAGTGTAGTCTTGTGTTGTTGTTTTTTTGAGTGTATAATGGGGCAGGTTTCTGAACTCCTCAAGTCAGTGGTGTCATTACAGGGTGCAATGGTTCAGCCCGCACCAGTTGACATCCCAGAAGGGGGTGACACCCAGGCAGGCCCTCCCCATACACTGTCCCCATGCTCCCCCCACAAGCTGTTCTTGCACACCGTCCCATCCTTTTCCTCACTAGGAAAAAGATAGGGAAGCACAGGGAAGGGAATGCATGCCACCCCTGGAAGCCCCACCTCCCTCACCAAGTGACACCTGTGTGTGAACACCACTGCCTCATGTAGTTGCCATGATTCAGTAAGTCCCCTGTTCATTTCTCACTTCAGCTATGAGCTCAATAGATAAAATTAGGCAACCCCACTCACTCTACCACTCAAAATGGGTGATAATAATATGAGCCATATGCTTCAACTGCACTGCAGAAATAACACACTTTGACATTGCTTGAACTGCCATAGTTTAATGATATGGAATTCGGTATTTGTAGTCTGTATTATTCCTGCAGTACAGATCATTGAGGTAAAACAAGTAAAGGGCTATGGCTGAAGACTTGAAATGGAAAACATAAAGGGCAGAACTTGGAAAAAATCCTTTTTGTTGGAGGATTCTGGGAGTGGTTGCTCAGAAAAAGAAAAGTTTCCAAGCTCTGAGAGTAATTATTAGATATGAGCTTAGCTCTGTCAGAAGGATCTGTAACATAGCACTATGAAGCAGGTTAGACTGAGTAATGAGTTCAGGATCACTTGACAGGCAGTGTGGTTGAGTTGGGATTTGAACCTGGAATTCCTCAGTCCTAACATGAAGACCCTATATTCATTCATTTTTAGAATGCCTTCAATCCTAGTTACCTCATTAAATGGGTTTTACCTGCACTGGAAGCATGGTATTATTATTATCATTACTACAACTACTATTGCTATACGTAGATGTGAAAGCAAAAACAAGCCACTGGGCAATATAATGATAGGAGAGTATTTTGTCATGCTCTGTGTTCTATTAAAAGTTGAATTCAGTGCTAATTATTTTTAACATCTCAGTTTTCCTTACCAGCAATTATTTGCTGAAAGCCGTCCAGATTGGCTTGTACATGCCATTGTGTGTACATCATGAAAACATGAATTAAATCTGTCAGTCTTTTGATCCGCATGCCAGCACCACAGTGTAACTGCTTATTGTACTCATAAAGACCTCTCTGTGTTCTACAGGGAACTGGATTTTTTTGTCTCTGTGCCTGATTTTATCACTCCCTTCCCCCATTACTCCTTTTTAAAAATGACATTTATTTGTCAGCAGGAGGAATAATCTTGTCAGATATAGTCCTTAATTATACATTCTGAGCGATGCGTTTTATTCTTCACTTCAGGATACAATCATCACACAGCAAAGAAACCATGTAATATAAAGTAACTATTAGCTTTGGCATCTTTTAAATCCTCTACAATTACTATTAAAGCTCTTTTTCACTTGAGGGGGGGTTCTTTGCTCAATTTTATGGTTGTGATTTCCGCTCAATCATTTTTTTAAATGAGGAAACGTATTTTATTATCATAATACATTTACCTTAAAAAAGTGCCCTTCAAGTCTTATATTATTACATTGAATATTCCAGTAGAGAATAATGAAAACTATTTCCCAGCAAGCCCTACAGTTCCTCCAAAGCCATTCACTTGATGTATTTCATTTGTCAACTTACTGATCCTAATGATGTCTTACAAGTGTAATTAACTATTATTTCCAATGATAGGCCAACACAGTTGTAGGCAACAGCTGAAAAGATTTGGTAACAAAAATTTAATGGATGGTTGAAAGTCATCTTCCAAATAATTCAAAAGTAACATTGCTATATCACATTTTAGAATAATAGACTCATAGAGCTGAATCATAGAGTTGGAAGAGGCCTCATGGGCCATCCAGTCCACCTCCTTGCTCAGTGTAGGATCTCCAGCAAAGGCACCCCCAACAGTTTGGCCTCTTTTTGAAAGTGTCTAAAGAAGGAGACTCTACCACCGCTTTGGGAAATTGGTTCCATTGCCAACCTTTTTTTACTATCAAGAAGTTCCTTCCAATGTTCAATTGAAATGTATTCTACTGTAACTCCAAACCATTAGATCTGGTTCTACCCTCTGGGGCAGATACTCTATTGGAAACCCACTTCTGGAATAAGAAATCCAATGGGAAATGTGTATGAGAAGAAAAGAAGAGGAGCGAATACTGATCCCCTACAATTACATAGAAAATTGTTGACATAGCTCCCCAAAATGAAACAGCGAAGGAACAATCCAACAAAAAAATATTTAAACCAGGACAAAGCAATTCCCAGTATTTCCAATGATGCCAGCTGTAGTAGTAGAATCTGATGGTCAAAGCATCAAAGGCTGCAGATAGATCCAACAGGATCAACACTGATGTTTGATGCCAAGCCTACTACAATATCATTTAATACATGTGCCAGAACCGTTTCTATAGAATGACTTGTATGAAAACCTGATTGAAATGGAGCCAAAAAAAAAATTGTGCGTGATCAAATAAGGCATCAACTGGGAAAAGGTCACTCCAAAACTTTAGAGAGAAATAGGAGGAGAGACACAGATCATTAATTAATACAAAGTAGAGGATTAAGAAAGGATTTCATAGAGGACACAAGACAACATGCTTAAAGCAGCCTGAAAAAATACCCTTGGAAAAAGAGTAGTTCATCAAGTGGGTTATGTCAGGCAGAAACAGAGGTAGAAGGACTGGATAAAGAAAAGAAGGGGAAACATTGGTAGGGAAGGAATTAGGGGAAGAAGAAAACAGCCCATGGTGGTGGAGGCATAGCCTGAGTCAAAGGCTGTGGTAGATCAGCTGATGGCAATGGTGGAGGAGATCCATCCACAAAATATGATTTAACAATTGAGGCCACCTTCTGGTCAAAGAAAGAAGCTAAAGCACTTGCAGTAAGATTTGGACTGCAGGGCCCTCATTGCAGCTGACCACGTGATTTAAACAGGTGTTAAAGGTGCCAAGTAACTGATGAGGCATACAAACTTCAGCTTGAATTTTCTCCAGTAGAAAAGATTGTCAGGATTCATCTACATGGGAGTAATACATTGTGCAAGCAGTCCTCAAGCTTTGATGCAGCTCATCCAATGGGTTCTGTCCCCACTGATTTTCCAACTGATGGAGAATAGTTTGTTCCATACCCACCTAGATCCTCAAAAGGGAAAGGCGGGA
>NC_056524.1:165190683-165331245 GCF_019175285.1 Sceloporus undulatus
TATTATTATTATTATTATTATTATTATTATTATTATTATTATTATTATTATGTTGCTGCTCTGCATTTGGTCAAGGTCTTACTGGTGCCATATAACTAGATGAGTTCTTGATGGTGCCTTGAGGATAGGCTTTGTTAGTGTTGAACTTATTAGCCAGATCATCAGGTATTACTGCATCCTGGTCTGCTCAAATATCTTCCAGCTGAGTCTCATTCCCTGGTATTTTGTTCCTCCATTCATTCTTCCACCAGTTCATGGTTGGACCTAAGATGTCACTGGGTAATTCACTAAGGGGTTGAGGAAAGGACTCCAAAGATATTTTACATAAGTCCTGACAATGCTTCATTTGTGTAACGGGGAGGCATAGGTGGTATCTTAACTTTACAGGACACCAGAAAATGATCTGGCATCCCTGTATCAATAACCTGATCCAGTTCAAATGCTAGGTTCTTAAATAGGACAGATCCAAATTTTCTCCAGCTACATGAAAGAGAGTTGCTTCTACAATTTTCAAATTAAAAACTTCCAAAAGGGAGAAGAAGTACTGTACTGAGAAGGCACCATTAGCTCCATGAGGCCTCGAAATCCCAGCTAGTGCCACTGGTGGATGACTTATTTGCAGTGTTATCATTTGAAAAGATGTTAATGAATTTTCACTGTTCATGGCAAGAGGCTTAGTGGGCACTGATGATGTCTTATAAATTATTCCAGTCTCTCCACCCTGGCTAACCATTAAGGGGAGTGCACACAAGACAAAACCTTGTGGTAGCCAAAGCATGGCATAGTGATTTGAGTGTTGGACTACGACTCCGGAGACCAGGGATCGATTCCCAGTTCAGCCATGAAACCCACTGAGTGACCTTGGGCAAGTCACATTCTCTCAGCCTCAGAGGATGTCAGTGGCAAACCTCTTCTGAACAAATCCAATTATAGATTCGCCTCAGGGTCACCGTAAGTTGGAAATGACTTAAAGACACACAACAACAACAAAGGAACAGAGTCATCAATTGATTGCCAGTTCTCAGTGATCACAGCTTAACATATTCTGTGATCTAACAAATAGTTGGCCCAAAATCCTGCTTTTGAAACCAGTGAGTAAACATTTCACTATAACAGTAGCCATGGCACACACTTCCATGAAGTAGCTAAAGGAACAGTAGTTAAGCAGCAAGACTGGTGTTGATTGTGAGTACACCATAAGCATGGTAAGCGTGGTTGTTATAAAACTGTAATGGCAGAAATCACAGCTGTAGTAGAAATCAGTCACAGATTCTTAGAATGCAGTCTGGACCTCTCTTCTTTACTCTTGTCCAGATCAACAATTAGTTCTTTCCACTCCTGATGCTCTCAACATTCAACCGACAAATAAAGCTAGATAGGTAGCCTTCTTAAAAGGAGGTGCCCAGAACACAGTACTCCAGAGGAGGCCTGAGCAGTGCAGAATATAGTGAGGCTATTACTTTCCTTGATTTGGAAACTTACGCTTCTGCTAATGCAGTCTAAAAGAGCATTTGCCTGCTTTGCTGTAACATCACACTGCTGGCTCATGTTCAATTTATAATCAACAATGGGCCTGAACAGACAGGCCAAAGTAAAGCTGCTTCGGGTCACTTTGGAGGTATGGTGTTTAAATGAAGCAAACTTCCTAAGAGGCTGGAAGCCACACCAAAGCCACACTCCAGTTCTAAGGACTAGAGCACAGCTTTGATGCAGTTTCTGGCCTATTAAGATGCACATGACATTTAAACACCCAAAGCAGCTTTTATTTGGCCTGTCTGTTCCGGCCCAATGATCCCAAGGTCCTTTTGCATATAGTACTGCTAAGAATATATCTCCCATCCTATACTTAGCATATAGTACTGCTAAGCATATATCCCACATCCTACACAACACTGGAAGTTTATAGCTGCACGTCCACTTCATGTTTGGGGCTTTCTGTTTTAAATACTTTACACCTTTATAACACCGCCAGGACTACCCCCATAACATCACAAGGGATCCTTCCTTGGTCTGTGGTTTGGGCCTTGAAATCTGAGGGCTTGGGTTAATTCTGACATGGCAACCCTGTGGGATGGACCAGGAACCTTACCCATCTCTCTGAGAAGTAGAGAATGTATGTTGAATTCTGCTTTCAAGTGTATTTACAAGTAAATGACAAGACAATTTTACAGTGCTGATCCTTCTGCTAAGATCTTGAGCCTCAGAGGTGGTCTTCAAAGGAAATGCAAGCACATTTTTATAAAATTAGACAGGAAACAAGAGGAATTTTGTTCAGCTGTGTTGGCTGTGTTTCTAATGTTGTCCTTGTTTTAGTGTACCTCTGCCTCAGGGGAGGTTGGAATTTCATGTAAAACACATGAGAGGGTACCGGGTTGGGGGAGGTTTCTCTATAAGTAGAGCAAGCTTCAACTATCACCTACCTCTTCCTATGGGCAAGGGGTCCATTTATCTAGCTCAGGGCTGTCTTTAACCCTTGGTGGTTCACACTGACAGTTATTAACATCCAGAAGTGGCATTTTGGGCACGTAGAAGTTACACACAGTCACTTTGGGACATAGCTTTGCTGTTTAGATGAGGAGGACAGGCTACAGGCCAAAATTCACTACCTACATGATTTTATTTTTTGGCTGGAAAAGGCTTTTTTTTCCTGACATTTAAAAAAATTCTGAGGTTTATAAGGGCCCTGCCTTCTGTTGTTGGCAGTAGCTGTAGCTCTTCTTCATTTGACACATAGAGCACCTTTGGCAGGCTGAAGCTCTAGTCTACCCAGCAGTCAGCTACTTCAAAGGTTTGTTGTTGTGTGAGGTTGTTAACTACTGTTTAGTTTACTATGACTTATGGTGACCCCATGAATGAGAGACCTCCAAGTCACCCTGTCATCAACAGCTCAGGTTTTGCAGACTCAGAGCTGTGGCTTCCCAAACATTATTGTCTTTTTAGGGAGTCGTGTCTTTTCATGAAGACAAAGGTAGGGAGCTACAAGTGAGAGCATGAAAGGGAGATGCCGCCATTTTCTTTTATAGTTAGAAATGAGACTATGCCTTCTAGGAAATCTAGGAAGGAAGATGTCCTTCCTTTTCTAGCTTTCAACTTGATGTTCTAACAGGCTTTCTGTCTTTTGAACTGGTAAGGTTTGGTGTTCTACTAGATTTCAGTTGTACAGTGGGCCCTTGGTATCTGGTGGAGTTTCGTTCCAGGGCCTCCTATGGATGCTTAAGTCCCATTAAATACGGTGGTATAGTAAAATGATGTCACTTATACAAAATTGAAAATCAAGGTTTGCTTTTTGGAATTCATATCTTTTTGGAAAATTTTCAAACAGTGGATGTTTGAATCCTTGGATTAAAAAAACCAGTGGATATGGAAAGCTGACTGTACATAGCTTTGAATACCACATTCATTGAGAAGATAATCAAACACACAGACACACACACACAGGAAAACAGCTCTGGATCAGAGCCATAATTTTAAAATGCACACCACACACTTGTATCCAGCCTCACATAACATTTGAAAATAGATTTATGCCACCATAGATGATCTTTGTGTTGGGTATTATTATTCTCCATGTGTTGCTATTAATCCTGATAAGAAAGTGCTGTCATAGAAATAGGGCACATTATATATTCAGCTGAGTATTATAGTGTATTGAACCTGATGTCTGATTCAGAATACATTTTAAAAATCTACAGGAAACAGGTAATTGGGAAGAAAAATTAATCCTCTATCAGTCTTTAGTGCTCTTTTCGGAGCAACTGTATTGTTCTCCTTCAGACATTTATATCAGCATAAATATTTCACTTTAATTTTTCAATTCATTGACTTTGGAATAACATTTATGATCCAACATGACTGATGCTTCATTCTTACCTAGAGTTGTTCTTTTTAAAAATCCTGATGGCTGCAGTCCTACAAAGTCTATTGCAATCAATTCCAATTTATTAGGTTTATTAAGTTCTTGTGCAGAGTTTAATATAACATGATTCTTAAGGACAGAGGTCATTAAATAATAGCATCTCATTTGCAGGAACAACATATCATAATTAAATTTCCATCTACCAGCACATGCAGGGTCTCTTTTTCTTGTTTCAAAATCTATCACTTCAGTAGTAATTAAGAAATGTGTATTTTCTAAGAAGGTTCTTGTATGTGGCTTAGGATTTGGTCATGCATTTTTGATGGTTTTTTTTTTAATTCCTTTCTCAATGCTTCACATTTCCCTGGTTTCCAGGAAAAGATATCTGTAGTGCAGCACATAATCCATTTTTGCCTCTTATCCTCCTTACACAATCACCTCATGTCATCATTATGCTTATTTTATACACCGGGAAATGACGCTGAGAGTTTAGTCTCCTGTTCAAAATCTTCAGTGAGCATTGGCATGACTTGGCAGCTAAAAAAATCTGTCCTAACTAATGGGTATGAGCAATCAATCAAACCAATGTAGATGGCCATACATAGCATATGCACATTTTCCTTTAGGAGACAGAAAAGTTTCAACTTCAATCTAGAGGCTAGGGGGAAGGAGGAGGATGACAGAAAGAATTTAACCAGATAAAAAGGAGAAAATCATGTGATTTATTTTATTTTATTTTATTTTATTTTTTGTGACTAGCTTCCAAAGGAGCAATTTCAGGGAGCTGCCAGACTGTAAAGTCACTTTGGGAGGTTTGTCATTACAGTCGGCCCTTCTTATACACTGATTTTTTTATACACGGATTCAAGCATACACGGTTTGAAAATGTTTCAGAAAAGTATAAATTTTAAATATCAAACCTTGATTTTCCATTTTTTAAAATAAGTGACACCATTTGCTATGTCATTATATTTAATGGGACTTGAGCATCCATGGATTTTGTTATACATGGGGGATCTTGGAACCAAAGCCCAGTGTATAACAAGGGTCCACTGTACTTAAGTGAGCTATGAATTCCCACCACAGGCCTAGTTTTCCATGGTAACGGGGCTTTGTGCTATTGTGAGTCAAGAAACTATGCTGACAGTAGCAGTGCTGCTGGTAGGGTCTCCCATGTCAGACAGGCTTTTGCTGAAGAGTCAAATTAAATGGGCATCAGCAGTAGTGGGGATAACATGGGAGCAAGATCTCTCAGGGACAATGTCAATGACACCATAGGCAGGGCCGGCTCTAGGTATTTTGCCACCCTAGGAGAGAAATATTTTGGTGCCCCCTGAGAGCAAGAAGCAAGAGACACAGAGGAGAGTGAAGGGTGCTTGGCATGTGAGGGCCCTTCGCCCTCCCCTGGTCCTGCACCCTTTTGCTCTGCCCATGGAGAGCAAAAAGCAGGAGACCCAGAGAGGGAGGGAAGGGCGCCCTTCACCCTCCCCTGGGTCTCCTGCCTTTTGCTCTCCACCGAGGGCAAAAAGCAGGAGACCCAGCGAAGGAGGGAAGGGTGCCCTTTGGTCTCCCCTGGGCTGCTTTGGAAAGCCTTCTCTGAGGCGGAGGAATGTTCTCCACCTCGAAGAAGGCTTCCCGCCGAGCTGGGCTCCAAGAAGAGAGGCCGCTGCCGTGGCCTATCTTCTTGGAGCCCAGCTGGGCTGCTTTGGAAAGCCTTCTCTGAGGCGGAGGAATGTCCTCCGCCTCGAAGAAGGCTTCCCGCCAAGCTGGGCTCCAAGAAGAGAGGCCATGGAGAGCAAAAGGCAGGAGACCCAGAGCAAAAGGGGGCAGGGCCAGGGGAGGGCGGAGGGCACCTGGCTGGGGCACACGGGCACGGAGCCCAGCCAATCCCAGGGCGCCACTCGCCCTCATGCTGGCCCGGCTCCTTTTTGCTCTTTGCAAAGAGCTATAGCAGGGAGCGCTAGTGGCACCCCGGGATTCACACATGCGCCAGTACCGCCTCTAAACTTTTGGCGCCCTAGGCAGCTGCCTAGGTCGCCTATATGGACAGGCCGGCCCTATCTCTTCCGATTGTCTGCAGCGTTATGTGAAAAGCAGCTGCAAATTTGCCCCTAAGCCCTGCATGACACTGAATTGTCCCCACTTTAAACTTCCGCACGATAACGTGCTAGGATTCTATGATCTTTGAGTCCCTGGGAGCCAACTCACACAACTTTGTGGCTGTCAATGGCTGCAGTGCCACTGTGACACCAGAGCTCCCTCGCAAGGCCACAAATGGGCAGCCCAGACTGTGTTGTGTGGCTTTGGCTGGCCACATCGCCATAGAGGGTGAGTAGGCTAGAGGCCAAGCTGAGCCTCCAGGTTCTCGGGGGGTAGGGAGGCATGCCAGGTCTGCCAGCAGTGTTGCCTGCTCTGCATGTGCGAATCTGGAGCAAGAGGGTTCTGTGGCCCTGTGATGTTAGAATCCTAGTGTTGGAAGAGACCTCAATAGCCATCCAACCCACCCCCTTTGTGCTGTGCAAGAACACAGAATCAAAGCACCAGCAAAAGTTGGCCATTCAGCCTCTGTTTAAAAACCTCCAAAGGGGACTCCGTCGCCCTCCAAGGCTGTGTCCTCCAACGTCGAACAACTTTGACCATCCTCTATTTAAAAACCTCCAAAGGAGGAGACTCCATCACCCTCCGAGGCTGTGTCCTCCAACGTCAAACAGCTCTGACCATCAGGAAGTTCCCCCTGAGATTTCGGTGGAATAATTTCTCCTGTAGTTTTTTGCTCCTTGTCCTAGTCTCTGGAGCTGTGGGAAACAAGCCTCTTCCCTCTTTGATGTGACATCCCTTTAGATATTTAAACATGACGATTATGTCCCCTCTAGACCTTCTTATCATCAGGCTAAACACATGGATGGACTCTAGCTAGCATGGCGCAGGGATGCTGGAGTCACAGTCTTCCTCTGAGGCATGGATAGCTGGGGCGCACACTTCAGAACAGAATGGAAAGGCACTCAGGGAGGGGGCCATGGAGGGGAAAATGCCCTCTATAATAGTAAATAGTAAAAGGATTTGTGGGGAGGAGGTAATTGGAAACAGAAGATCCATCTGGACAATGACTCCCTACTTCCTGGTAGGTTACGGGTATCAGCAGCATGGCCCCTGAGAGATGTTCCTTCAATGCCATTTGACCCATGGTGGGTTTCCCCCACATCTGTGTGACTCTAGGGCCAGAACACAAACACATGTAGGAATACTCTGAACTTAGTCACTGTGATACACTTATCAATCAGGTAGCCTTGTATTAGAACAAGAACTGTTTTTACTGCAAATTTATTACAATCTTGTCAGAGGCTATGCAACGAAACAAAGTAATAATGTAATTTTAATATTTCCATAAACAAATATTTGAGTATAAATTAGTGGAGAGACACACAGGCAAAAGCATGCAACCCCAAAGCCAATACACATAATAATAAATAAATAAATAAAAGTTTTATTTTTAGCCTCCTGTGATCAAGGTGGGTCAACAAACACAGCCAAAAACACAATACAATCATATAAACAAATTAAAATACAAAATACAAAATCTTACAACATCTTACAACAGTTTAAAATCCAGCTAAAAAGTTATCCAACTAGCACAAATTGCAAAAACAATGAGGAGAGAGAAGGGGGCAACATGGAATGTTAGGGGTAAGCCTGCTGGAACAAAAAGTTTTAAGCCCCTTTTTGAATGTTCCAGGGAGGTGCCAAGCGGAGCTCATCCGGAAGCGATTCCAGAGGATGGGGCCCAGATAGAAAAGGCCCTCTGAGTGGTGGTAGAATATCTTGCCTCTGGGACACGTAACAATTGCTTCCCAGCAATCTGAGTGTGCGGGGCGGAATGTATGGGGAGAGGCGGTCCTCCAAGTACCCTGGGCCCAAGCCATATAGGACTTTATAGTAATAACCAACACCTTGTATTTTGCCCGGAAGCGAATAGGCAGCCAATGGAGATCTTTCAGAATTGGTGTTATGTGACAGGTCCTGGAAGCCAGTGACCAGTCTTTTGCTGCCAATGTTTTGAACCAACTGAAGCTTCCGAGGATGGTACAAGGGGTGCCCCATGTAGAGCGCGTTACAGAAATCCAAACGAGAGGTTCAAGAGAATGTACTAACTACCGTTCCAAGGTCCCCCCGCCCAGGTAGGTGTTGCAGCTGGCATCACCTAAGCTGAAACAAGTGCCCGGACCGTCGCATCGACTGAGATGTAAGATGGCGACGAGTCCAGAAGCACCCCCAAGACTGTGAACTGAGTCCTTCACAGGGAGCGTGATCCCGTTCAGACAGGTGGACAACAACCATCCGGGCCAGGAGAACCTATCGCGAGCACTTCCGTTTTCTCGGATTCAAACGTGATCTGTTTTCCCTCATCCAGCCCATTACCGACTCCAACAGGCATCCAGAGGAGAGATGCCATCCCTGGTCACTGCAGCAGCCGGAGGCCACAGAGAGACTATCTGGGTGTCATCAGCGTACTGATAACACCGCGCCCCGTGTCTCCGGATGATCTCACCCAGCGGTTTCATGTAAATGTTGATACGAGGGGGGACAGAATGGCTCCCTGAGGACACCAGATGTAAGTGCCCTCCTATCGGAGCACACGTCCCCAGCTGCACCATCTGGGACCGACCCGAGAGTAGGAAGGAACCACTGGAGCGCAGTGCCACCAATTCCCAACTCTCAGGCGTCCCAGAAGGATACCATGGTCATGGTATCAAAAGCCGCTGAGATGTCTAAGAGCACTAACAGGGACACACTACCCCTGTCCATGCCCAGACGGAGACATCAACCAGGGCAAACGGGCAGTCCAACCCCGTAGCCTGCCCGGAAGCTGGATTGAAATGGGTCTAAAAATCAGTTTCATCCAAGATCGATTGAAGCTGGATGGCAAACGCCCTGTCGATCACCTTCCCTAGAAAGGGCAATAGTGATACCAGCCGATAATTATTATGCATCAGGGGTCAAGGGAGGGCTTCTTTAAACATGGTTGTACAATAGCCGTTTTCAAATTAGATGCCCATCCCTGAATGAGGTATTTTATTATTCGGCGTAACAAGGTAGTTCCACCACGATCCCCCCTGAGCCGCTAGCCATGAGGGACAGGGATCAAGGGAGCAGTTGTCTTCCTCCTAACACTTCTAAGGATCTTGTCCACATCCTCGGTACTTACAGACTCAAGAGTGATCCAGTTTAATTGAGTCCACGAAAGCTCTGGAGACCTCTACACTGGTTTCTGACCCAACAATGGCATGAGATCAGCCCTTATCCGAAGGTTTTATACCCGCGAAGAAGTTGTTAAATTGGTCGCACAGGCCTTAGATGGTTCCAAAATAGGGTTCAGGGAGGAGGGAAGCTGCGTAAGTTCCCTCACTACCCTACGCTAACAGCTCTGCTGGATGCGACTCCGCGACGCGATAACAGCAGCATAGAACGAGTTCTTTGCTGCGTCTATCGCTCTCCATAGTCCTCCAAAAGGGAAGCTAGGAGAGCCTTGTCGCCAAGCGTTGGTGTCTCCACCATTTGCGCTCTAGTCGTCGCAGAACCCGCTTTCCTTGCCCAAAGATCTTCCGTATACCAGGGCTTCTTTTTGGAAGCAGGCCGTGAGAGGACGCTTGGGAGCGATCTGTGTATAGCCTGGAGAGATCAATGTCCCAGGTGTTTGTCAGTGCATCAACAGAACACCGTCACATCCAACCATATACCCCTCTAGGGCTTCTGGAACCTTATGGGTTCCATCAGCCTTTGAGGTGGACATCTAATAGGTCCGCCAACCCGGGGAGTTGGGTAGATACCTTGATCTTCACCTTTACCAGGAAATGGTCCGTCCATGACAAGGTGGAGATATTAGTAACCTCCGCCCAGGACTTTCCATGTCCGTGCAGAAAACCATATCGAGCGTATACCAGCAGAATGCTTGGCCCCGTGACTAACTGAGACAGGCCCAAGGCAGCCATGGTATCCATAAACTCCCAGCCGCACTGTTGGACTTTGGCTGGTCGGAAGGGGACATTGAGGTCCCCTAGGACAAGAAGCCTGGGGGACTCCAATATCAGCTCCGAGACACTGTGTCAGGTCGGCCAGGGAGTCTGTTAGCGCATGGGGTGGCCGATAAACCAACAGAATCCCCAGACTGTCTCTAGCCTTCAGGGTCAGTTAAATACACTCGATATAAGTAGTGCGGACATGGTTTCCTGGCTAAGGAAATGGTGATCTTATGGATCAAGGCAACCCCCCCCCCCACCTAACCTGGACTGGTCCTTAACTGAGTACCCGGCAGGGAGGGCCTGAGCCCACAACAGCTTCCCCTTCAGCCCAAGCCAGGTCTCAGTAATGCAAGCCAGGTTGCAGTTGTTATCCCCAGCAGGTCGTGTACGATGTGGGTCTTGTTTTTAATGGAACTGGACTGGCATTGCACGGAGCAGAGGACAGGGTTGTGGTACGGTTGGATTGATCCTCAGATCTCTTCGGTTAGGAGAGTGGCTGAAGGAGAGATAGATATAAGCATCGATCTCGCCTCCCCTGTAATGGTGAATCCACTCTCCTACCACCCTATCTCCCCCTGCCCCACACTACCCCTCAATAGGAGCCCCCTCGTGCCAAGAATTTACCCTTTGCTCCCCAGCCAAAGTAACATTCCATAACCATGACCCTCCCCCCCTCCCAAAGTGCAAAAAAAGGAACAGAGATTAGATACCCCCAATCATTCTCGTGATGCTGGTAGCTAGAAGGGGGGGGTTGACCCCTTCACACCCACACAGGAAATGCGCACGTGCGCAGTTGCCAGCAGCGATGGAGTCCGGAATTGCAGTCCAAGGTGACTCCGGGACCGTGTGCGCAGATGCGCACTCTCACAACCCGACCCAAGAGCCGCCCGGCAAACAGCACAGCACAAAGTCTCCGCACAGCACAGTCCTGGAGGCAAATGGGGGCGGGACGAGGGAGGGAGCAGCCAAGCCGCCTTTATAACACGCTCTGCCACCAGCCGCCCCTCTCCCCGCCTTCCCCCATGTGTTCCGCTTGTCCTCGGTCCGCTGGCGGGGAAAAGCGCTGGGGATGAGTCTGGAATTGCAGCTCGAAGGCAACTCCTGGCCGTGTGCAGATACATGGATGGTATCTGCCAAACATCAAGATACTGCCATTCCTGAGAGTCTTTGGCGCACCTGAATGAGGGCCACAGCTATGAGGGAGGGAACTCCATGAGTATGGGGCAAAAGGGAAGTGTAACCAGGTGGGGAGAACAGGAGGCTTTCGGGAGGAGGAGGAAGGACCAGATGAAGAGGAGTGTGTGGATGGGCTAACGGAAAGAGCCAGAAGATGGGAAACAGCCGAAAAGCAACCAGGAGGGGAAGGAAGGGCGAGCCTGAAGAGGGTGGGGTGAAAGGGAAGAAAGGGAAAGGTGCTGGGGAGAGGCGTGGCGGACGTCGGGAGTGTGTGAGAGGTGACCGGGAGAGGGCAGCACAGGTGGTTCGCAACCCAAAGAAGGAGTGCTGGGCCCAGCCCTGCGACACAGACACGCCGGAGCCCAGGAAGGCACGGGCCATCCACAGAGAGAAAGAAAGCCTTTGAGCAAGGGCAAGGAGGGCAATCTTCCTCCATTCCTCCCCCAAAGGGGCTCCAGCAGGGCTCTTCTCCGGAGGATGTTTTGGGAACCTCTCTGGCTACCAGCTTCTTCTGGACCCTCTGGCTACCCAGGGAAAGAGGGCGCCTTCCCCTCTGGGAGCCCAGACAGGCCCAGCCTTGGGAACCTGGAGTCCTGACCCCAGCCACAACGAAGAAGCCGGCCCGCCGGAGCCAGCACACGCGAGCGGATCTGCTGAAGGTCTCTTTGCTCAGCAGTGCACCTGAATGAGCCACCTCTTCCCCTGGCCACGGTTACATGAGAGGAAACTCCTGGCTGCAATCCAAAGGTAAAAGAAAGCAATGTTGTGAAGCAGGAAAAAGAGATGCTACCCGGCCGTTCCCACTGCTGGGCGTGTTGGCAAATCCTTCTTGACTCCAGGGAGCCTCCCATGCTTTCAGGGCTCTTCCCACCAGGATGTTTAGGAATTCTGTGGCGTGCCACCTCTTCTCTGGTTTTCTGAGGATGCGCTGGCCATGCCAGCCTTAGAGTCATGTGAATGGGAAGAGACCCCAATTCTAAGTCGCTGATAAGATGTAGAATAGCACTGGCCTCAGGACAGAACCCTGTGGGATCCCACTCGTCTCTTCTCTCCTCAAAAGAGGAGCCATGTGCTGAGCACCCTTGGATTTGGCTGGTCAACCAATTACAAATCCATGTAACCGTTACCTTGTCTAGCCACATTTTACTAATTGTTTCAAAGAAATTGCGGGAATCGAGATAGGCTACATCTGCAGCATTCCTTTCTTCTACTATGCTGGTAATTTTTATCCAAAAAAGAGAGCTAAGACAGTCTGGCATGACCTGTATTTGAGAAATCCCTGTTGACATTCCTTTGAAATGCTGCAGGTAGTCTGTTCAATGAGCTTCTCCCAAATCTTTCTTGGTCCTGATGTCATGCTAACCGGGCGGCAACGGATCCTTTTGAAGATGGGGACAACATCTGCCCCCCTCCATTCTGCTGGACTTTTCCGGTTCTCAGAATTCTCAAAAGTTATTGACAGTCGCTCTGAGGTTACTTCTGCCAGCCTTTTAATACTTTTTTAACTAATTCTTTTAATAGATACTTTTAATGTTAATAACTAGAGTTCATCTAGCCTGGAGACTTGCATTCATTTTAGTAGCCAGATTCCTCTACTACTTCTCTGCTTCTTCTGTGCTGCATTTCCTCTATTGTGTCCTTTGCTCCATTTTGCGCTTCTCGCTTTTCTGACTTTACCTGACACTGCTAGCTATTTGTCTGAATTCCCTTTGGTGATTTCCCACCTTTTCTATTGGAAAGGTCAGGTGAAAGTTCTTTAATAGCCATCCTGGTTACTTTAGATGCTGTAATTTTTTCCTTCTCGTTGAACTGTTTGAAATTGTTCCTTCAGTATTTGTTCATCTGTTCCAGAAAGGTATCATTCAGTTCCTCGTCTGTAGAATTCCACAGTAACATCCTGTTGTTTTCCCTTTCTTAATTTTTTTATCCAGGAGCCTCCACTTGCCTTCCAGGATTGAAGTCCTGGTCTCTTCACGTCCTTGACATATCAATGCTGCTCCTCCCAACATTTAGTTTGGCTATTTCTTTTTAAAAGGTTATACCTCTCTATTACTACATTCCAATCATGGGACTAATTCCATCAGGCTTCAGGGAGGGCTATTATAACGCATTTGCTGTGCTGTGCTAGGAGTTCAAGTCTCCTTTATTTATCTCCCATGCTCTGTGCCTTAGTTTAGAGACTAATGCAACATAGAACTTTCTCCTTAGCTGCCTGTGTAAAGGTTTTCTCTCCCATTGTTGGATCCTTGCACTATTGCCTTGTTCTCTCTATAACACTTTGACTGTTATCTTCTGATGAACTTGCATCCTACAGAATACTGTCTCTGTTCCCCTCGTAACTCAGTTTAAAGTCCTCCTAATCGCATTTTGAGACGTTTGGCACAAACATTTCTGGTAACTGGTGTGAGGTGCAACCCAGGTCTGAAACTGCAGGCCATGGTCCAGGATCAAAATTGTTCTCCGGGCATCATCCTGCGGAGCCAGTTATTCCCTTTCCCTATTTGCTTTCTTTTCCTGGATCATGCCCTTCAACGGATTATCTGTGCATCCAGCTTTTTCACTTCCTACCCAGAGCTTCACAATCCCTTCTGAAGGCTGTGTCTTGCAGTACCATTGGTTCCCACAGGACCAAAAAAAGGGGTAATGGTCAGTAGGCTGATAAGTCTGTCAGCCTCTTGTCACATCATGGATCTTTGCCCCAGGGAGCAACACACTTCCCGGACATATTCTCAGCCTACAAACCACTGCTTCTGTACCATTCAGTGTGTCAAATTTGTGAAATGTTTACCTCTTGTGTAGGAAAAATGTCTTCTCTCCAGAAAATTCCCCGGTATGTCCCATCCAGGACAGTCCATTCCCTCTGCCCAGGAAACTCTTGCTTGTTCCTAAGTCCCGAAGTGTACATACCCAGGCCTCCAGCTCTGGACCTTTCTTCAAACAGGGCTACCAACTTCAACTGGGCAGGCATGCTAACTGTATCCTCTAGCAGGAAGACAAACATGGCACACAGCATTCCAGCAGGTGTCTGCGCAACTCTCTCGCTAATCGAATCAGTAATGGACTATAAGGAGGAAAAACAAATTAAAACTAAATCCAGACAAAATGAGGTTACTCACAGTAGGGGCCCCTAATCCAGGTATTTGCGATACAACCACTGGTCCTAGATGGTCACACTCCCTCTAAGCACTTGTGTTGCAGTCTGGGGGTCTTCCTTGAGTCGTTGCTCCAGATGACAAATCATTAAATGCGACAGTCAGGACTGCTTGTTATCAGCTTCAGCTATTTGCCAGCTGCTTCCATTTCTGGATCCGGGGGACCCTGGCAACGTGGTAAACACTCTGGGAACCTACATGACTTGACTTCTGCAATGTGCTCTACATAGGGTTACCTGTGCTAACTTCGGAAACTTCAGCTAGTGCAGAATATGGCAGCCAGGCTGGTAACGGGAAAATCTAGAAGTGACCAATTACACCAGTCTAAAATCACTCCACTGGCTGCCTATTGGTTTCTGGGTGCAATACAAGGTGTTGGTTTATGACCTTTAAAACCCTACATGCTTGGCTCCACCTATTTAGGACGCCTCCTTCCATACAATCCACCCGCACCCTTAGGTCCTTGGGGGAAAGTATTGCAACCTATAAAGACCAGATTGGATGCAACCACCCAGAGACTCTTTCTTCTGCGCACTCCCAACTATGGAGTGGCCTGCTGGAGGAGATCCATCTTATACTAGCTTAGACAGCTTAAAAAAGTGATCTCTTCTGGCAGGCCTTCCCCGATAATAGCAATCCTGGCCACACCACACCTAATAGGTTTACCCCATCGACTGCCCTTGTCTAATAATCCCCGTTGTTTTTTATTAATTGGACTATCTTATGTTGGTTATTTAATGTCTTATTGTTTAATTCTTTTAGGGGAGGGAAGTAGGGATACTGATTTGTACGGAATTTTAATATGTAAGCCACCTCGAATCTCTGATAGAGACCAGGATACAAATTTTAAAAATATATTTTATTTCTCATTTTAATCATGCTCGGTAGTCTTAGAACGCACTGAAAAGAACTTGGACCACCCCCCACAAGCTCCACGGACTGGGGCTGTAGGTCAAGAGATTGAGAGAGAGAGAGAGTAGCTACTAGCTCCTCCTGTCCCACCAAGTCCTGCCTCACTTCCTCTCAGCAGAAGCCCTGCCTCCGTGAGACCTGCGAACACACCCAATAGAGTGCTACACACCCCTCACGCTCACAGAAACATCAGCCTTGACGCAACAGACAAAAAGTCCCCAAACTGCAATAGAACAACTGACACTAAAGAACACACAAGCAAGCCTCCCTTGAGCAAACAAACAAACCAGCTTTTCCCAACTGACTCACCAAAGACTCTCTAAGTCTGGAGAGGTTTAACCCCACAGATCCCAAACTCATCTTTTACTGCTTCTACCACAAACAGACAAAACACCATGTTAGCTAAACCTGTTTGCCAAGCTCTGTCACCAACTCCAGGGTCTGAGTCTGCAACTAGTGGATGCTAGCTCCACCAAGACTTACTTCCTCTCAGCAGAAGCCTCATCTCCCTGAGAGGAGATCTCGGAAGGGACCTTACCTGGCAGTGGAGATATATGATCACATCCTCTCTCTGACACAAGTCAGCCTTGGGCCCCAGTCCTAATCCACCACCACAGCAAAAACCAGCTGCTCATAGCAGTACACAATGAATGGACCTGCTGTTCCCAGAGGTCTCTGTGCCCATCAATGCCACCTGAACAAGGGACAGCCCCTTCCCATGGCCACACACCACAAGGAAGGAGGTCCCCAGTGGCCTCTGAGGAGGATGAACTCTTCCTTCACCCCAAAACAATGTCTTTCAAGGAAGAGGAAGGAACTGCAGCCTGCTGTTACCCCTGCTGGGCTGTCCTTGGCTCCAGAGATCTTCATGTGGCGAAGATCTCACAGAAACAAGAGGAGCTGGCATCTCAAGATTCCCAAAAACTTCTGAAGCATGGGAGACGTCTGCTTGGGAGGATGGAAAAAGGAATTTCCCATGTGCCCATGTGGGAACAGCAGGTTGCACCTCCTTGTCCGCCTCACAAGTTTTTCTTTGGCCTCATTCCCACTTGATTTGGTTCCACGGATTTCAGTAACCAATCCAAATGGAGAATCAGTTCAGCGGCAGAGCGCATTTGCGGCGAAGAGGCCGGGGGCATGAAGGCGGGGAATGGAAAAAACAAAGAGGCTGGGGACATGGAAAGGCCAAGGGAAGAGAATGGGGAAGGGGCTCGGACAAAAGCAGTGTGAAGAGGCTGGGACATGGGCAAGCCGAACGGAAGGGCATAGGCCAGGAAGCTGTATGGAGAGGCTGGAGCATATGCCATAGTCCGATTCAAATTGGCATGGTTCCACTTGGCTGAATAACGCGATTCAGCCCAAAAGAACCAGAAAAACTACATCTTTTTGAAGCGTTAACAAGTTCAAAAGCATGCCCTCCCCCTTTTTGGAATCGCTTCAGCAATTGAATTAAGTGGGAACCATGCTCTTTTAACCAGTTCATACCAAATCACAATCCGATTTAAAAGATATAGGAATGAGGCCTTTCTTTTCCCTTGGATGGGAGGAAAAGCCCATCCTTCTCAGGGCAGCCAGGGTTTCCTCTCATGTGGCTGTGGCCAGGGAAGAGGCTGCCCTCATTCAGGTGGCAGCACTGCTGGGCAGAGACCTTCAGTGGATCCCACTCCGTGTGCTGGCTCCGGGCGCGGCTTCTGCTGTGGGTGATCAGTCCACTGATATTACGTTCCCAGCTGGGCTGGTCCTGGGCTCCCAAGGGGAAGGAGCCCTTTTTCCTGGATGGCCAGAGGATCCTGAGGAAAGCAGAAGAAGCTGGCAGCCAGAGAGGTTCCCGAACATCTTCATGGAAAGACCCCAGAGAGCCAGACAACCCCTTTGGGAGTAATAGGAAGCATTTGCCCGGCGCAAGACCAGGGAAACAGTGGGTTGGTCCTCCTTCCCTTTTCTTTCCCCTCTGGGCAGAGGAAGCCGTCCTGCTCAGAGGCCTGAAAATCTCCTCCCCTTGCGGGCCTGGGGAAAGGGCTGCCCCTTTCTTTGGGTGCACTGCTGGGAAAGAGACTTCAGGAACGGCAATCTTGATGTCTAAAGTGTAAAGGGCAGACAGGACAAGAAGGTAACCATCAAAGAGTCCAATCTTCAAGCTAGGCCAAAGGAAGAACATTGATCTCCAGAATAGGATCTATTTCACAACTAGTGGCCTTCCAGTTCCAGCATCAGCACCGAAGCATCATGAAGGCACTCTTCCTCTGGGTCGCTTGGTTCTTCTTCGGCCTTTTTCCCTGCAATGAGTCCAACAAACAGTTTCCCGTTTGCCCTTTGCTCCCCCTGGCATCTGTCAGTCCTCCGTGGTGCCCTGGAGCCCTGCTGTCCCGCCCTGTGGTACCAGTTGGCTCGGGGCAGGCTTTCTCTGCACTCCAGCACCCTTTCCTGGGACAGAGGAGGAAGAGGGGGATCCCAGAGCAATATCTTGCTTGTGTGAGGCTGGTTATTTCCTTGGGGCTTTGTGTGCCCAGAACATCTCACACTTACCACTCTTGCAGGTGGATCTTCTGGCAAGGGGGAGTTCAGTGGTTCCAATGTGGGAGGAGCTGGGTTGCTGGCTGTCCGAACTCACTCGGTCGGCTCATCTCTGCAGAGAGAACAGCCAGGATGAGATATGGTCCTTCCCTCCTTTTCCAGCACAACACACAACAAACATCTGCACAGAGGCAGGTGTGCTGTGTCCAGCTCCAAGGCACTTGGGTCTGGACAAAGGTCAGGGCAAACAGGTTCTCCCAGTGGGGAGACCTGGTGGGAGGTCTCCATCTTCTGAATTGCCCCTTTAGGGGCAGCCTTGCTGTCCTTCCAGATCCAATAAAGACCCTCCAACACTGCTGACACCTGGGAGGCAGGGTACAGGAGATCCTCCACCCCAGGAGGGGTCCTTCTGGTTCATGGGGGGAATTGGGGTCAAAGACTCTCACCTCAGGCATGCTGTCTTTCTCCTCCTCTCGGGAGTCTTTTCACTTCTCTTCCACACTTGACAACCTGTGGGGGAGCATAGGACACAATGGGGACCCAGACTGACTTCTCAGGCCCAGCCCTTCTTCTTCACTTGGCAGAAGCCGGGGCACCATGATGATCTTGGCCAGCCCACATCCACCACCCTGTAGCACCATGCCAGCCACTCGACTCCTGTTATTTTCATGCACACATGCGAGCACACCCCACAGGGGACACGGCACTTCCCCCCCTTTCCTGGGTGACTCGCCACTGAGATGCTCTGCTCACCTTGTTGTGGCAGACAGATTTTGTAGAGCGTGGCGTAAGGTTGGAAAAGTTGCCAGCTGGTGATCTTTTGCAATCCTGGAAGACGGAGTAGAAAACAGGTCCACAGGTGACAAGTTAGATGCTGCTGAAAACTAGTAGCCGCAAGGCATGGAGGATGTGGAGCAGTTGGGATTTCCAGCCCCTCCGCGCCAAGAAGAGAAGAAGGCCAGCATCTCCCTTCCTCTCCACTCCCATGCAAAGAAAACCTCCCAACAAATAAACCCAGCACCCCCCCCCTTACCTTTTCTAAATACACTATGTCCTCCTGCTCCAGCTCTTTGAAGTTCAGAACTGCAGGATGTTAGTATATATCCTGAGCAGAAAAGGGCAATCTGAAACCTCGGATTTATTCTGTGCATCCCATCAAACCATCCCTTTACAAATAGAGATTGTCTCCCCCCACCCATGTACACCACCCCATTCTAACATTCAACCCAGCCCTCAAACCTTTTGTCTCATGTGCCAAAGACCAGCTGAAATCTGTGCCTTCGATGGCTGGCATGTGAGCCCTGGCAACTTAGGGGGGTGCTGGTGCTGCCTTTGTTCTTGTCAGGGTGGGTGTTTTGGTGGCATGGGGCAGAGGTGGTGGGCAGGCACCCATTTTGGAGCCACACACTCTTTCAGGGGAGACCCTGTGCTACTGGTCACTAGGGTTGGTGTCACCCGGCTTGGTAGCTCCATCGCCCCACCTGACCTCCTCCTCCTCTCCTCTGTTACACACCATACAGATCCTTAGGAGTGTTAATTCCAATATCACTGAATCTAATGGTAATAGTTGTGGTGCCACTTTCTGCACATGCCCTTTGGGGGGAGGCTGTGCTCCGTGGGCTGTCCCACTTGCCTGTGACTCATGCGAAGGGCAGAGAGCAGAGACCTCTCCCAGCTCTCCATCACCAATCTCCACCCAAGCAGTCCTGACCCCCCACCACACGACCCCCACTTCAAACTATGGGCACAGGTTGCCTGGAGCAGGTCGTTCCAGATGATTTTTTTAAAATGGTGAATTTTTAAATGATGAATTTTTAAATTGCATCTTTGAAAGTAGACATATGTTTATTGTCATTTTAAATTGAGTGTTGATTTTACATGTGTCTTTTTATAAATTTTTATCTGTTATATTGTTGTGTTCCCCTGCCTTGATCCATAGGAGAAGTGGTTAAAAATAAAACAACAATTGTGTGCTGATGGCGATTTGTAAAAGAGGTAGTCAAAGACAATGTCAAAAAAAGTCCATCTCCTCTCCCTCCCCTCCCAATGCAATCAATTCAAAAGGATGTTCCCAGAGGATGAAATAAACCAATCTGGCAATACAGCCTTTGCTAAATGATGCGAGAAACTGCCAGTGGCAAGTCCAAAAACTCACACAAAGGCTTGTGGAGGGTCCACATGCCCAGGAATGCGTGTGGGAGCACCAGGCATGGGGGGACTTCGTGGCCTCACTTCTGTTCCCAGAGAAGGGTCTCCCAAAGGACCCAGAGGGAGGAAGAGAGAAATATTACCATGCATAGGAGGGGAGAGTTCACGAGAGCCCGCTTTGTGCTTACCTGTGAACTCTGCCGCAGCGTGTTTAATTTCAGCTGGGGGTGGTGGAGGTATGCAAGGCCTGGGAGAGGAACACGTGGGCGCTGTCACTGTGGTTCCCATCTGCCAAGAAAGGAAAGGACAGGCATCAGTAGCAAGCCCCCAAGCCCCACATTGCCTGGTCACTCAGGGCTTGATTCCTGGACAAAGTGCAGCCGGGTAACCTGTGCCAGCCGCCTGTGGCTGCAAAAACCCTGCACATGGGGGATCATGTGTCTCTGTAAGGACCAGACACACGAAAGAGCAAGCATTCAGGCCCTGATGGTGGCTGTGATGCGAGAAAGGGGACAGACTCTGATTCTGCCAGCCCTGGGACACAGAGAGGTTCTGCGCCAATGCTGACAAAGCTGCTGGGAAAGGAGATCTGGGGTTTTGTAGCAATGGCCCCTCCCTGGGAGGTGCCCAGAGGAAGTGTTGTGCAGAGACCTGAAAGCTTCCCTGGGGACCAGTGGGCAAAACTGCCCAATCTCCAGAGACATCTGGGATTATGCAAGATCAGGGTACATGTGTGTGTTTGCCTTCAGTCCCAAAAGAGTCACCTCTCTTCCTTTCATCCCAAGAAAAAGGTCCCCAGAAGAAGCCAGCTAGCTCTCCTCACTAAACCCCGAGGAGATCCCTACAAGCCCTGTGGCGCAGGGGTTCATTGCCTGTACTGCACCACTCACCACAACCATAAGGTGCGAGTCAATACCAGCGAAAGGGCTCAAGTGATTCAGGCTTGCATCCTTCTAGGTGGTGGCTGAAAGGAGTCCCCAGATTGTTGGTCAATTAGCTTACACTTGTAAACTGCTTAGAGAGTGCTTAAGGCACTGATAAGCAGTAAGAAATGTATTGCTATTACTATTCCTTCTGGTTGCCAGCCTGATGGATCTGGCCATGACCCACCACCTCAGAAGCCGGTTCTATGATGACCCCTGCTGGCTGCTCTATATGCCCCGAGCCACATCTCCAGGATCCAAATTGTGCTCCTCACTGGCCATTCCCATGGCTCCAACAGGCCATTTATGCAAAGAAACTGCAAGCAGAGGGATGGAGGGTGGGGAATGTTCCACTACCAGGTATTTCCAGATACTGGAGAGGCAGCTTGGAGATCCTCCCAGGCCAGGCTGCGGAAGATGAGGGGGAGCTCGTCCATCCAAAAAAGAGCCACAGTCCAGCAGGGCAGTCTGCACCTCTGCAACACAAAGAGAGATGGAGATTGGTCTCCAAGGGGCAAGAGGCTGCCAGTGGAACGTTTGAGGCCTCTCTTGTTGCCTACTGGGATGCATTACCTTAGCCCCCTCTCCACCTCCTCCTCCTCTGACAACCAGAACTCCCTGCCTCTTCGCAGCCTGAGGGCAACACCCTCCTAAAAAATGCTAAGCCCCCTTGTCTGCAGTTGGGACCCAGAGGCACCACCATCCTTGACTGTTGTTTCCCTGGGCCCCTTTCCACTTTAAGGGGACAATGGGTTTCAGCCTAGCCACATCTGAAAGGAGTGATGATTCCTGTTCCTGTTTGGAAGCTCAAAGGAGGAGAGAAGTGTGTGCTTCAGCCCTTGACAGATTGCACCCCCCCCCCTCCCTGCAAATTCCAAGGCTGACGGATATGGGGTAGTCCCACAGCCCTGCAGTCCGCATGTTCCCCTGGCTGCCTGAGACTGATAACCTCAAAGGCCCAAAAGTTTTCTCATCAACCAGAAACAACCTCAGCTGTTCCAGAAAAGCGAAGTGCTGAAAGCATTTCAGGGTTGGGGGTGGACTGGTCGGGGAAGAAGAGGCTTAGTTCTGTGGACTTGCCGTGCTGACGTGGAGTCCCGGTCCATCAGGTGGAGGAGCAGCGGGAGGAGGCTGAAGACCACCTCCCTCTCATGAGGACCTTGTCAGCCTCCGAACTCCCTCAACAGTTCTCCCAGGAGGGTAAAGCCCTTAACGGACGATGGCTCTTTCCTGGGGAGAAGGAAGAAGAAAGAAGCACACAGGAATGCATGTGGGTCAAGCCTGGGGGAGCCAGCGCTGTCCCTGGCACAGGGGAAATCCTCTCCATCAGGAGCCTCCACTTTTGAACGCTAGAGGGGCTGTCTGGAGGCCCTCGGGGGGGGGGGCCCATCAGTCTCTGGCTTGGCTAGTGTGTGTGTCTCAAGGATGCTTGGAAAGGCAATAGACGCATAGAATGATAGAGTGGGTATAGGGATTCAAGGGGGCTAAATTTAAAACTGCACAAGTTGAAAGCAGTATAAAGCATTACAAAGTGTAAAAAAATTAGAAAGTGAAAAACATTAACCCTTTAAATGTATATGAAAAACTCTGTTCAAAGCTCTGCACCAGATCTGGACTAGATCCCGGGGGCTGCATGCGGCCCGCCAAAGGATTGTGAGAGGCCCACAAGGATGTGGAATGACTTCAAGGCTCCTTCAAGGTTTCCACTGAGTTTTTAAAGATTTTGCTGTTTATTCACAGTATAATGGTCCGCTAATTGCAATGTTGCAGTACAACATGTGAAAACCACCCTGTAAGTGTGTTTTAATGACAGGAGAATGATTCTTGCCTCCTGTGTGATAAAGTCCTTCCCCACATGAAGCATGCCTCTGCTCCTTCACCAGGACTTTTACTTGCTCCAGGGACACTCTGTCCTTCTCTGGCCTGCAGCTGCTGACCATCATTGGAGGGCAGTCAGGGATCTGGGGAACAGAGGGGGGCTGTCCACCCTCCACAATGCTTTAGTGGGAAATGAGGCCCTAGGAGGGACAATCGTAGGTTTGTCCATGTTTGGTACTTACGTCGTCAAAGAAGGAGCGGATGTTCATTGCCACCTCCAAGATGAGGGCTCCAATACCCTGGTCATCCAGGTCATGGAGAGTGGCTATCATCTCCTTCAGGCCTTCTATGATGTCCCGTTCATGTCCGCTGAATGCTGACTCCATGATCTTCGGGAGCTGGTCCCGCAAACACTCAACCTAAGCAAGACCGGAGGAGGCCGGGGTGAAGTGGAGGCTTTGGGGGAACTCCCTGCATGTGGGGGTTCTACCGGCCCCACCTCCTCACACAGAGACCCACCTTTCTAGGACCCCCTGAGACCCTCCTCCTCCTCCTACTTACCTCCCGTGGCTCAGAAAGGCTTTTCAGGGCCTCCAAAAACAGGTCTTTAAGGACCAGGCTGGAAGAGGCAGCTGCTTCTTTCAGCTGATGCCTGATGGTTGAACGGTCTATCGGCTGAAGAGCAGGCGGGCTCTTAAGAAACTGGGAGGCAAGGGAGGGAAGGAAGCAGAAGTATGAGTGCATGTATGTGTGTCTGTGTGTGAGCTGGGGGGGCATCAAAAGGGCAGGGGGCTTGCCTGGGATGGCCACCACCAGGCAAGTGAAAGGGGCATACCTTGGTGCTGAGCTGGAAGCCAGGAGCATCACAGCCTCTCTACCCCCCAACAGGACCCCAACCTAAGAACCACAGCAGGGAGCTGAATGAGGCAGCTATCCTGGCCCCCCCCCCAGAAGCAGACAAACAGGCAGGGACACCGCCTCTGGGGATGTGGGTGTAATCTCAGTGCCCATCATTATTTTCCCCAATGGCTGGCAATGTGGGATGGGCCCACTCTCCAGTAAGAGGCCAAAAGGACCACCCTACAGGGGATCCCTTCGGCAGTGTTCCCAACCATGGACTCTGTGAGGACATCCCTTCCTTCCCTCTCTGCTGGATGTCCTACCACTCAGCCTCATTGATGCTCCACATGGCTAGATACTGTGCAGCTGCTCACTTCGGCAGCACGTATACTAAAATTGGAACGATACTGTGCAGCGGGGAGAGAATGACGCCCATCCCCACATTCTCTATAGCCTACTGAAACAACCCCCAATCTTGGTGCCTTCTCTTCATCCTGCTTTGAAATCCTTTTGGGTTTTCGCCCTTTGCAACAACCCAGGGTCACCTAGCCTCTCTTCTCACTTCAGAGATGGCCCACAGCTGTCAATCCTCCAGAGGGAGAAGGTCCCCCAAAGCCTCTCCTTACTCTGCCTTCTGTGAGTACCAGCCTTTGCCCAAGAGGGAGGCCATGCTGACTGCATCTGGAGCCTAGCTGAAGGAGACCCATGGGGAGTCTGTATGTGGGCCAGCTCCTTTCTACGCATGGCAGAAGCCCACCTGGGGTCACTGAGGCAGTCTCTGGCTCCCATTGCTCCCTCAGCCCCCTGAAGGGTGTCTTACCTCAGCCATGAGGGCCATAGCCATCCTCTCTTTCTTCTCATCTTTGTCACAGTTGAGAATGAGAATAGCCTGGGAACGGACCCCCGGTATCTGGGGACTATCACACTCCTTCATAGCCCTAAGGGTGGCAGAAAATCACAGGAGGTCCCACTTAGTCATCCTGCTGACCCTTGGCAGCAGAAAGACTGGACAGTGGGGATGACAAGAGGGGCCACATAGAGCTCCCTGGGAAGCTGGGATGGAGAGACCCCCAGCCTCCTTTTCCTGTACCCCTTTCCTTTTCCTTTGAAGGCACAAGGGGCTACCAGCTGCTCTCAGTCCAGTCATGGAGGATGGGGGGAAAACACAACCAAAATACAGATCTCTCTCTCTCTCTCCCATGCTCTTGTTTGCTGGCCGCATGCAGAGCTTTCTGGACAAGGGGGTTTATGCCATGCCTGGGGAGCAGGATCCAGGTTGAGGCTATACATACCTGGCCAGCAGGTGAGTGCTCTGGAAGAACTTCCCCGGAGTGCCCAGCATCATCCAGCCCTCCTGGGCCTGGACACAGGCGAAGACGGTCCAATCCTTGGCCACCAAGAAGAGGCCCTTCACAATCTCCACCGATTTGCTTGAGGCAGAGAAGGAGAACATCAAGGTTGCATCAGGCCAGCAGATGCTCCACCAGCCTGCTTGACCCTCAAGGCGCTTCCAACCCGGGCATCCCCAGGGAGATGTGTGGGTCTCTCTGTGTGTGTCTGTGTGTGTCAGCAGAGGCAGAACCATGGACAAGAAGCTGTGCACTCTGGGGAAGTGAAGGCGCATGATGGGGCAGAGGGCCCAGAGCCCCAGCCCAGCATTTCAGCCTGGCACTGCTCCTGAGCATGGGCTCTCCTCCTGGATGAGTGTCTCTTGGGGTCACCCTCTCTTTCCTTCTCTGCTCCTCCCATCTCTTTTTCTGATCCCACCACCACCATCAACCCAACAAAAGAAGGTGAAAGGCACAGCAGGTGCCTGGCCTCCAGCTGAACCGCTGCCCTGGCTCTGCTCATGCCTGGGGGACTATGGCTGTGGCCGTGGCTGGTTTCCAGAGGGGTCCCTCAACCTTCCTTCCTTCCACCCCTTGGTTGGCACCTCCAGAAAGTGAAAGCATTGGGGTCCTACCTCATAAACTCTTTTTTCCTGGCTCGTAAGGCTTTAGGCAAAGCCAGCTGTTGTACATACTCCACCTGCCTCAGCACTGGGATGAAGAATTGATGCTGCATCTCCATCATGGCTGTATTGTAGGTAGCGATTGCAAAGGATTCATAGATGACATTCATGGCCTGAAGTTGAGGAGGAGGAAAGGAGAGATGTGGCTCTTGTGCAAGGAGCACTTGCACACTCATTCTCAGGCCATTCCACAACTGAGCCACCAGCAACAGTCTGCCAATGAACACAGTCAACTGCATGGATGGCCAGCCATGATTTCCAAAGGAAACCATGAATGGAGAGCACCAATAGAAGAGTTCGGCCAATCTCTGTTGACAGCAGAAAAAGATGTCAGCTCTTCTGCCATAAATATAGAAAAAACAAATGTAATTACAGAAAATACAACAAGAAAGGAGGAAATCGAGATAAAAGAAATGACAGGTTTCAATGTAACCAAAAGAAAACAAGATATTTAGGTATAATAATAATGAACAAAAACTCTGACTTAATTCAAAACAATTATGAAAAAACATGGGAAGAGATAAAGAAAGATATGAAAGAATGGAGGAAGATTATCCCTAATGGGGAGGATCTCAGCTGTGAAAATGACTTTAATTTCAAAATTATTATTTTTGTTTCGAACAATTCCTGTAATTAAAAATGATAAATATTTCACAGAATGGCAAAGACAAATCTCTGAATATATATGGGAGGGGGGAAAGCCAAGAATAAAACAAAATTATATGCAGGATGCAGTTGAAAGAGGAGGGTTGGCTGTACCAAACATAAGAATATATTATGAGGCAAGTGCATTGGAATGGTTGAGTACATGGATGAAATTGAAAGAAAAGAAATTATTGAAATTAGAAGGACATGATCTTAGATTTGGTTTTCATGCGTATTTGTTTTACGGTAAAGTTAAAGTGAATCAAGCTTTTAAGAACCATTTTGTTAAAGTGTCTTTGTATAGAATTTGGGAGAGATATAAAAGTTGGATATGTCCCTATATTCCGATTTGGTTATCTTCCCACGAAGCGTTTTTTAATACTGGTCCTCAAAAGAAAGAGAATTGGTTAACATATGGTGAAATATTAAAGAAAAATAAGAAAGAATACAAAATGAAATCAATAGATCAGATCAGAGCTGAGGGGCATAAGTGTGAATGGTTCCTTTATCACCAAATGGAATCTAGATTCAGAATGGATAAAAAAAAAATGAGGATTGCCAAAACAATGACAAATCTGGAGGAAATTATGTTTCAGGAGAAACCTGCCATGTTATCTAGATTATATAAAAAGATATTGGAATACCAGTTTGAAGAAGAAATAATAAAAGATAACATGATAAAGTGGGTGAAAGATTGTAGAAACCCATTGCAATGAATACAGTGGAAAACATCATGGAAAAAAAGATTAAAATATATGGTATGTCAAGACACAAAAGAAAATTTTCATAAGAGCATGTATAGATGGCATCTTTCTCCTGATAAATTGTGTAAAATATATAGAAAGGGACAAAACACCTGTTGGAAATGTGAAAAAGGAAAAGGGCACCTTTTTTCATCTTTGGTGGGATTGCCCAGAAGCCAAGAAATTTTGGAAAATGATAAATAATGGAATCAAAGAAATATTAGAGGTAGAATTAAAATTTAGACTGGAAATATTGTTATTGAATATGATAGAGGATAAATGATATGGTAAAATGATCTTTTATATGTTGACAGCAGCTAGATTAATTTATGCCAGATACTGGAAAATAAAGAAAGAAATTAAATTTGATGAATGGATAAATAAATTATTAGAAATGATGGAAATTGACATCCTTTCAAAAAGATTGACAGAAAACACAAAAGAAGGTCCAAAATTAGAAGAAAAGGGAAATTTTGATACAAAAAACTGGGAGAAACTTTATGATTTTATAAGAGAAAAATGGCCAAACATACAAAACAAAATATAAAAGATACTTTAGGTAATAATTGGATAAAAGTAGGTAATAATTGGATAAATGAATTTGTAGCGGTTAAGAACGTATATAAATAATACTGAAAAGAGGTTGAAGAAGATGGAAAACAGTGAAGAAATCAAAATCAAAAGAAATATTATATCAGATAAGCAGAAGGCACTGGAAAATGAAACGGGAAAATAATTGACTGAAGGCAGTCATGTTTGTTAAGTGTTAGAAAATGTGAAGAATGAATGAGATATAAGAATTTTTTGGTTGTCATTGTGTGTTGTGATGTATGTTATCCATCCAGCCTCTGTAATGCTCCTGTTATGACTGCGTGATCATGCAAAGATTTTCACATAATGCCACACTCATCTGGTACTTCTCCTATGAATAAAGTGGAAGGCTCCTGAACTATCTTATCTAACTAAACTCCCGTTAATAGCTTGCTAACAGCACAAATGGAATGCCATTGCAAAGGATGTTGAATCCCATAACTATTCAATAATGCTTCATTCACCTTATTTGCGGAGGTGCCGTTCACCTTTTTCTTCTTCTTTTGAATCCCAGCTGGCTGTTGGGCAAATTAGCTTCCTATGGTCTCCTGCCCATTTCAAGGGCATTACCTGAGTGTATGTGAGCTGTTCTAATTTTATTTTATTTTATTATTATTTATTTTAATTTTTTGTAATAATATGTTTATTTCCCCCTTTCTTCCTTTACTTTATCCTCATATATTTCTTAAGTGTATTGAACCCCTTATTTAATGGAATCATAAAATCATAGAGTTGGAAGAGACCGCAAGGGTCATCTAGTCCAACCCCATTCTGCCATGCAGGAACTCTCAATCAAAGCATCCCTAGACAGATGGCCATATAGCCTCTGCTTAAAGACTTCCAAAGAAGGAGACTCTGCCACACTCCAAGGCAGTATCTTCCACTGTCTAACAGCTCTTACTGTTAGGAATTCATGTTGAGGAAGAATCACTTTTTTTGTTTGTATCGAGTCTCTGGAGCTGCAGAAAATAAGTTTGCTCCATCCTCAGTATGGCATCCCTTCAAATACTTAAACAGGGCTCTCATATCACCTCTTAATCTTCTGTTCCCCAGGTTAAACATCCCAGCTCCCTAAATTTCCCCTCATAGGGCTTGGTGGTTTCCAGACCTTTCAGCATTTTGGTCGCCCCCCCCCCCCCCCCCCCCCCCCCCGCACCCAGGTCCAGCCTCTCAACATCCTTCTTGAACTGTGACGCCTAGAACTGGACACAGGATTTTTCCAGATGAGGCCTGACAAAAATAGAATAGAACGGCACTATTACTTCCCTTGATCTAGACCAGTGATTCCCAAACTCTGACCTTCCAGATGTTTTGCACTGCCATTCCCAGAATCCCAGACCATTGGCCAAGATGGCTGAGGCTTCTGGGAGCTGCAGTCCAAAAACACCTAGAGCACCAGAGCTTGGGAATTACTGGTCTAGACACTGTCATTCTATTGATGCAACCTTGAATGGCATTGGCTGTTTTTAGGTGCCAGTGAGTCACTGCTGACTCAGTTTCAACACGTGCTCTACTGAGATGCCTAAATCCCTTTCGCATGTACAGTTGTCAAGAAAGGTGTCCCCATGCTGTAGCTGTGCATTTCATTTTTAGTGCCTAAATGTACTTTGCATTTCTCCCTGTTGAAGTCATTTTCTAGTTCACATCATTTTGAATTGTGATCCTTTCCTCTGGGATATCAGCTACTCCTAATTTGGTCTCATCTGCAAATATGATTAAGCATGCCTTCTATTCTGTCACCCAAGTCATTGCTACAGATGTTGAATAGCAAACTGTGCCCAGGACAGACCCTTGTGTTACCCCACTGGTCAATTCTTTCCCAGATGAAGAAGAGCCATTGCTGAGCAACCTTTGAGTTTGGTCAGTTAACAAACTACGAATCCACCTGAACATTGCTTTGTCTAGCCCACGTTTTACAAGTTTGTTTGCAAGGATATCATGGGGAACTTCGTTGTCGGCCTTTTGGAGATCCAAGATACACCACATCCACAACATTCCCTTCATTAACCAAGCTTGTGACTCTAACCAAAACGGGATTTTGGATTAGATTGGCACATCTTATTTTTGAGAAACCTATGCTGATTTGTATGATTAATAATAATAAGAATAATAATAACAGGATTTTTTTTCTCTGCACGCACAGATGGCCTGTTTAATGATCTGCTCTAGAAGGGTGGCAGATGGGGGGAATGATGGCAGTTGGACACTTAAGTTGTGAATCCCCACAATGGAAAATGGCCAAAGGGCACTCCCAACAACTCTGGCACCCACATGATAGCAATCTGATGGGGCTTGCAGTACCTTGGGACCATCGTCCCCTCAATTTGAATGCACCACCGTCCGCCTCCAATGTCGCCCCCTCCTGGCCAGAGACATGGAAGGCCTGTGGGAGGTTCCTTTTATCCATATAAAAGGAATCTCCCACATGCCTTCCATGTCTCTGGGCAGTGAGGAAGCACCCCAAGCAGGTTGTGAGCCCCAAACACCAGAGCCTGGGCAATTGGCAAGCAGTCACTCAGGCTTGGCCAGAACCAGCAGGTTGATACCCGGCCACTTACTGCCAGGGATGTGGTGATGACATCCTTGTTGCTCTTGCAGGGGTCCTTGACCTGGAGACTCTTCAACAAGATCTGCAAAACTTGCTTGGCCACCTGGGGACCTGAAGCCATCACTGTCCAGAGTTCCATGGCCTGCCTACAAAGTCAAAAAAAGGCAGCTAGAAGTTGCCAGGGTTCAGTAGCAAGTCTTACCTCCAGCCACTGCCTGACAGTGGCCTAAAGACCTCAGGAGGACAGTCCGGTACCCATACCTGTTCACAGGTAAGGAGAAGGAGAGGCAGCTGTGCACAATTTTCTCCAAGTGGTGAGGCAGCAGGTATCCCAAGGCCTTCAGCGCCAGCTTCCGGACCCAGTGGGTGTTTGGGTGGACCTGGAGGCAGGTGTAGATGGCGACTACCACCTCCTTAATCTGGGCAGGAGAGAAGGAATTGAGGCGGTGAAGGACCTGGAGATAGAGGGGAGGATGCTGGGGCCTGGGGGGGGGCGGGCTCTGACTGACTTTACAACACTCACACTTTCTGGCTTGCTCTAACCTGCAGCCATTTACTAGTCCCCTCTCGTTCTTCCATTAAACCATGTACTGAACATGGCAAGTAAAGCTACGCTAATGCTTTACAATAAAAAGCTAGTTTATTTCATTGCTAGACAGTAAGAAAGGGCAGGTGGGCATGGGACAGGCTGTTGCTCAGCACCTCCTTGGCAGAAGGATCATGGTGTCTTCTCTCACCCGAGGGCTGTTTTCAAATCCAGAGGCAATACAGAATCAGTGTGTGGGAAATAAATAGTATAGGACACAGCACACGAAATCAACCAGTCGGGCCAGTGCTGCCGCATGATCTCAGGCCAGGCAAGAGTTGCTGATATTCCCCTGTGTCGAATGGCCACAACCTCTCTGGGCAACAGGAGCTCAGCTATGTAGAGGGCTAACCCAGTGGCACTTGTCGGCCATAGAGACACTTTGGGAGCCCAAACAGACCTTTCCACACCAGTCTGCCAACCCATCCAAAGCAAACCAAGAGTTGGGCTCATCTCTTCCCTTTCTTCCCTAGGTCGGCTCCAATAGACACCCTCTAGACCAGCCACTCCCACTCTCTCTGCCCCTCAACCCCTTGTCTGCCCAGTATTGCCATTTGGAGTGGGCTGGCACTCTGCCCTCAGGGAAACCTTTGCCAAGCAGACTGGCTGCACTGACCCCTGTGAGATGGAGAGGAAGCATGGAGGGCAGGCCAGATGGGGCTATGGCTGGTTCTCCTGTGGAGGCTCAGGAACCCCCTTGGCTCTCACCACTTGCTCAGTTTGGCAGGGGAGGTCAAGGGGGGAACAAGGACCCTCTGTACCTTTGGCACTCCCTCCTTGGTGGAGGTCCTGTCATTTGAAACGTGGCTGGGTGGGTAGAATGGGGTGGGGTGGGGTGGTTGGAAATAAATGTCTCCTCCTGTGCTGAGAGAGCCAAGATCTTTCTTTGCGCCTTTAGCCATGGAGGCTGGCCCAGGAGGCTGAGAAGGAAATCTAGTTCCTCCTCGGGGGGGGGGGGGGGGCACCAAGGCAGGCAAGAGTTTGAGGCCAAAGGCAGCAGCTGAAAAGCTCTCACCCGTTCGACCTTCCTGGCATGGTTCTGGAGGATGGCCTGGAGGACCTCCTCAAAGTCACCCTGCATGCCTGCGTTGGAGCCTGGGAGGCTGTTCAGAATAGCAAGCAAGAGGCTGGTGAGCTGCATGGAGAATAGGGGATCCTCTGGGCCCTGCAGCAACAAAGATCAGGTGCAATGGTTAGACATGATGGCTGTATTTGCTGCTCAGAGGTCAGGTCCTCTGGGCACCCACCTGAAAGGGAGAAGCCCCCCAGTCCCAGTGGGAAGGAAGGAGTTGTCCGAGAGCCCCTGGAGACAGGAGACCAGTAGAAGAAGGGGAGACCAGACACATGGCCCCACAATGCCAGGAAGGACCCCTTCCCCCTGCTTTGGGGAACCAAGGGAGAAGACACTGGCTTGTTGGAGAAGGAGGAGGTCTGAGGGTCCAGCGAGGGCCACAAGGCCAGCCCACAATGGCCAGGGGGAGGCTGGACCTTCCCTGCTCCCGGGAACATCCTGCTCCTGCCAACACTCCCAAACCCACTCTACACCCTGACAGGGCTGGTCCTGGCAGGCCTCAGCCACCCTCCCTCCATCCTGGCCAGCCTGAGTACCTCAACGATGGACCAGTGGCTGTCCTCCTCCTTGTCCTTCTGGGGTCTCGTCTTGGCAGCCCACCTCAAGCGCTTCCTCTTCCTCTTTGGCGGCTCTACTGCAAGGAGAGAAATGGAGCAGAGGTCAATGGCAATAGCAGTTTCATTTATATCCCGCTTCATATCGCCTAAGCAGTCTCTAAGCAGTTTGCAACTGTAAGCTAATTGCCCCCAACAAGCTGGTCCCCATTTGAGTGCTGTCCTCGGAAGGATGCAAGCCTGAGTCAACCCTGAGTCCCTGGCTGGTACTGAACATGCAACCTTATGGTTTGTGAGTGAGTGGTTGCAATACAGGTATTTAACCACTGCACCACCAGGGCTCTACAAGTCAGTTGCTTCTGCCCATTCTTTGGGGATTGGGGAGAGGGACCCCAGCTGTGATAGGCAGTATGCTGTGCAAAGGGCCTTTGACAGGGGCAGAGGTGTTTCGGGGGCAGATGAGGTTGGGCTGGGCTAGTGAGAGGAGCCGTGAAGTAGATGCTCTGATGAGGGGATCATGCCATGGGCACCAGGGCACAGAAAAAGGCAACTCGTGGGAGGGCAAGGCTTGGCTGCCCAAAGTCATTATTCTGGCTTCTCTCACAAAAAGAGAGTCTCCCAGTTCCCTTGCGCTCACCCTTCTGGCTGAACATGAGTTTGTAGAGGCAGCTGACTGCCTGGGCGGCTGAGGTACAAATGGTCTCTTCTGGATCCGTGGCCCGAGCAAGCAGAAGGGCGATGAGGTGGGCCAGCTGGCCAAATTCCAGAGAGAACTGAAGAAATCCAAACGGAAGAGAGGGATCGTTTTTCTCGGCCCCGCATCACCCCCACAGATCCCCATGTGGCCCTTGGACACCCAGCAAACGGCACAGATGGATCTTGTTTGTTATTTATTTATACCCTTTTCTCAATACCATTTTTCACTCAAAAAGGGAGCCAAGGTGGCTGACAAATGAAAACTTTAAAAAAATATAATAATTTTTTAAAAACAATTAAGAAGTACACTCAGCCCTCCACATCCAAGGCATATAAACAGCAAAGTCAAGGTTTGATTTTTAGAATTTACAGATATTTTTAAATGTTTTCAAACTGCTGGTGGCTGAATCCTTATTTGTGGCTTATTCAACCATCCTCAGTTTGAAAACATTTAAATACAACACACGTACACACATATGAATTCCAAAAATTAAACCTTGATTTTTCCATGTTATATAGAGAATATGCAGATTATCAGGCAGAGGAGAGAGATGGGAGTAAAAGGCATATTCCTGGCATAATCGCGGGGTTACACTGAAGATTTTCAGATGATATCACGCTCATCCAGTATAACCGTGAAGATCCAGGAGTACTGCAGCAACAAGCCACTCCCGGGACTTCCCCGTGAATGATTTCTTGGTGGAGCATTCCTGGATCTTCATGGGATAAGTCCTGGTTGAGCACGCTATGTCTGAAAAGCTTCAACACAATCGCACAATTATGCCAGTTGTATGCCTTTTACTCCCAGCTTTCCCTCCCATGTCTGATAATATCCTATGTCATTCTGTGTAAGGGGATTTCAGCATTCACAGAGTATGGTATCCACAGGAGATTCTGGAACCATATGCCTGCAGTTAACCCAGGGCTCACTGTATAAAAATTACTGTCTGAATAAAACCATTTTTGCTAGCCGGTGGAAGGAAAAGCAAAGAAGGGACCAGCCTGGCTTCCCACGGAAGAGTGTTCTCAGGAGTGGGAGCAGTCACCGAGAAAGCCCCATCTCCCCTGTCCTCACCAAGTGAGACTGCAATGGTGGTGGGACTTAGAGGTAGCCTTTCTGTGAAGAACTTAGGGCTCTGCTGAAACTTGGGCATCCAAGCTCAGAGTTGAGTCCAGGAGGAAAACACCCAAGCTGCAAGCCTGAGATTTCAGTGGGAGTGTGACCCCATCCAGCACAAGTGAGTCCTTGTTTCTTCCACAGGGAAGCCTGGGGAAGCCTAGGTGAGGCTATGAGGGTGGGCAGGGCCAGGATGTGCCAAAGGTCTCCAAGGGGCCAGATCCAGGGAAGAATGGCTCCCAGGGAGATCCCCACATGGCCCTGCAGCCCAGGCCTCCTTGACAGCAGAAACGCCTGAGTCTCAAAAGGTGAGGCAGTCCCTAATGCTCCAGCTCTGCTCCTCCTGCCTCCCCTTGAGTCAGAAAAACCACACGCAGGGGCCTGGCTCCCTACGTAACGGGAGAAGAATAAAAGGAGACAACATTTCTTAAGTAGCCCAACATGTTCCAGGCTTGTCATTGACACTGTCACTTCTTCAGGGGCTATCATAAAATGAATAACGGTTATATTATTGGGACAACACTTAAGTCAGCATTGTAAAAATATAAAATAAAAATATTTTTAAGGCTTGGCTGGATGCTCTGATAGTGCTGCTCTGTTGGATTGGGTTCAGTGAGCCAGGGCTGCTCAAGGGAAGAGAAGGCCAATGGGGGCCCCAGGGGCTACTCACCTCCAAGCTGAAGTTGCTGACCAGAAATTTAAGCAGCGTTGTGGCTGACTCAACTGCATTCTCCCGCACGTGATTTACCTCTGATTCCATCCATGGTTCCATCAGCTATAAAACAAAGAGCAAATCTGTCTGGACAGTCGGAAACTAGTTGCCCTGGGAGGCCCCAAGCTCACATGTCTCCACATGGATGTGGTTTACATCCAAATGAAAGAGCAGCTGAGACGTTCCTCTGCAAGACCTCTTTCTGCCCCCAGATCCCTTCAACTACCCTTTCCCTTTTGCAGTTTCCAGAAAGGAATACCTCCCGCCCCTTCTTCATGCATACCTCCAACATAAGCACCAGGTCAAACTTGTTTAGATCTTCTAACAACAATCTCTGAAGCATGCATTTGAACGCATCCATAGTCTGGCAGTATAGGGCCTGAAAAAGAGAGAGGCAGCCAGGCTCAGCAACCGTCAGCCAGAAGAGGGGCTGGAGAGTCTGGGCCAGGTGAGGAGGTCAAGAGGAAGGTAGCAGCCAAGGCTCGGCCAGGTCCCACTCACCTGCCCAATCCCCAGCCCTTATGCTAGCGCACAGCACACAGCCCCATAGCCGACATATGGCTGAGTGAGAGTCCAGGAGGAGGAGGGTACATCATCGCTGGAGTTCTGAGGGATGATGCCTCCCATTCTCCTGGCTGTGAAATTGGAGCCAGATGATGCCGAGGCATCTCTCCCTCTCTCCACTTCTGGCTACAAATTGTTCTTATGGAGTGTGGAATGGTTGTGAAGTCAAATGGTTGTTTGCATCCTATCTCAACAAAGGACGCTGTAGCTGATGGCACCAAAAGCCACTGACACCCTCCCTCTCTCCGCTTCCTGGTACAGACCATGTGCCAAGGGGGCCAAATACATCTCTGTCCCATAACTGGCCCACAAACCCAAGACCTTTATATCCATAAACATAGCCCAATGTGATCAAGGCAATGCCCACACAGGGGGAAAAGAAAATCCATGGCCACAAATAGGTATCAATGGTTCCATGATCCAAAAGACTTGAGACCAAGGATAGAAGCAGATATTCATGCATATATTATTTTCCCTATGATAATTATGGATCATTCTGTCTCTACACAGCCACAGTTTTACTAACTAGCAGGTCACATTTGTGGAGCATGCATGCTAAACAGGTCACATACTACCATCTCATAATGATCCTGTATTCATAGAATCATAGAATCGTAGAGTTGGAAGAGACCACGAGAGCCATCCAGTCCAACCCCCTGCCATGCAGGAAATCCCAGTCAAAGCATTCCCGACAGATGGCCATCCAGCCTCGGCTTAAAGACCTCCAAAGACAGAGACCCTACTACACTCTGAGGAAGGAGTGTGTTCCACTGTCGAACAGCCCTTACTGTCAGGAAGTTCTTCCTAATGTTGAAGTGGAATCTCTATTCCTGTAGCATGCATCCATTGTTCCAAGTCCTGTTCTTTGGAGCAGCAGGAAACAAGCTTGCTCCATCCTCAATATGACATCCCTTCAAATATTTAAACAGGGCTATCATATCACCTCTTAGCCTTCTTTTCTCCAGGCTAAACATCCCCAGCTCCCTAAGTCGTTCCTCATAGGGCAGGGGTAGGGAACCTTTTTGAGCCGGGGGCCGGGTTGCTGTCCCTCAGACAACTGGGGGTCCGAAGCCAAAAAATAAATAATTAAATAATTTTTAAAGGAATTAAATAAATAAATAAACCGAGACAAATGTAGGACAAAATTTTCAAATGATGGACACTTTTTTTTTAAAAAAGTGGAGGACACGCGAAAAAATTTGCTGATTTTTTAAAAAATGTTAATATAAATGCATGTTTCTGAGGCTTCTATAGACAATTGCCCCTGCGCATGAGAGGCCAAAGGCCCCGGCGGCAATCGGTGGCAGGACCGGGCTGGGGCCGGTCCCAAGGCTTCGCCTGGCCGCATCTGGCCCGCGGGCCGCAGGTTGCCTACCCCTGCTCATAGGACATGGTTTCCAGACCCTTCACCATTTTAGTCATCCTCCTTTGGACACGCTCCAGTTTTTCAACATCCTTTTTGAATTGTGGTGCCCAGAACTGGACACAGTATTCCAGGTGGGGCCTGACCAGAGCAGAATAAAGTGGCACTATTACTTCCCTTGATTTAGACACTACAGTGCGCCCGCGCCATACGTGGGCGCGCCATACGCGGACTTGAGCGTACGCGCTTAAGCCGCGGCACACACGCGGGGCGAAAGGGGCAGCGCGTCTCATTCAATTGAATGGGCGTGCGCGCCCGTTGCGCCCTGCGCACGTCTACGCCCCCGCGCCGCCGCGCACGAGCCCCATTGTTTCCAATGGGGCTCGAGCATAGGCGGAATTCGCCTTACGCGGCGGGATCCAGAACGGATCCCCGCGTAAGGCGAGGACGCACTGTATACTTCTATTGATGCAGCCTAAAATTGCATTGGCCTTGTTAGCTGCCGCATCGCACAGTTGACTCATTTTCAACTTGTGGTCTACTTGGACTGCTACATCCCTTTCACATGTAGTTTCATTCAGCCAGGTGTCCTCCATCCTATATCTGTGCATTTTATTTTTCTGCCCTAAGTGCAGTACCTTACTTTTCTCCGTGTTGAATTTCATTTTGTTAGCTTTGGCCCAGCTTTCAAGTCTATTCAGATCATTTTGAATTTTGATCCTGTCCTCTGAAGTATTAGCTGTTCCTCCTAATTTGATGTCATCTGCCAATTTGATAAGTATGCCCCCAATTTTGTCCTCCAAGTCATTGATAAAGATGTTGAATAGCACTGGGCCCAGGACAGAGCCCTGTGGGACCCCACTGCTCACTTCTCTCCAGGCTGAAAAAGAGCCATTGTTGAGCACCCTTTGGGTTTGGCCAGTCAACCAATTACAAATCCATGTAACAGTTACTTTGTCTAGCCCACATTTTACAAGCCTGTTTGCAAGAATGTTGTGGGAAACCTTGTCAAGGGCCTTACTGAAATCAAGATATACTATATCCACAGCATTCCTTTCATCTACCAAGCTGGTAAATTTATCAAAGAAAGAGATTAGATTTGTCTGGCATGACTTCTTTCTCTGAAACCCATGCTGACTTTTTGTGATTATGACATTGCCATCTAGATGTTCACAGACTCTCTGTTTAATGATCTGCTCCAGAATCTTTCCTGGTATTGATGTCAGACTAACTGGACGATAATTGTTGGGATCCTCTTTTTTCCCCTTTTTGAAGATGAGACAACGTTTGACCTCCTCCAGTCTGCTGGGATTTCTCCTGTTTTCCAGGAGTTTTCAAAGATTATTGCCAATGGCTCCGATATTACATTTGCCAGTTGTTTTAATATCCTTAGATGTAGTTCATCTGGTCCTGGAGACTTAAATTTATTTAGATTAACAAGGAATTCCTGTACTTTCTCTTTACTTATCCTGTGCTGAAATTCCCCTATTCTGTCCTCTGCTCCATTATCTTAAGGTTGAGCACCCTTTGCCTTTTCTGAGAAGACTGAGGCAAAGAAGGTGTTGAGTAATTCTGCCTTTTCTCTGTCTTCTGTTATCATTTTGCCATCTTCTCCACACAGTGGCCCTACCGTTGCCTTCTTCTTCCTTTTACTGCGGACATATCCAAAAAAAAGCCCTTTTTATTGTTTTTAACCTCTCTAGCAAGCCTGAGTTCATTCTGCACTTTAGCTTTTCTGACTTTACCCCTACACTTGCTCGCTATTTATTTGAATTTCCCTTTGGTGACTTCTCCCTTTTTCCATTTCTTATACATGTTCCATTTCAAACTTAGCTCAGTTGAAAGGTCCTTAGTCATCCATCCTGGTTTCTTGAGACATCTCCAATTTTTCTTTCTCACTGGAACTGTTTGAAATTGTGCCTTCAGTATCTCCCCTTTGAGAAACTCCCATCCATCCTGAACTCCCTTCTCTTTTAGTATTTCTGACCACAGGATCGCCCTCAATACTTCTCTAAATTTACTAAAATCCGCTCTCCCAAAGTCGAGAATTCGTGTCTGACTATGCCTGGCTTTTCCTTTCCACTGCATAACAAACTCCAGGAGAACATGGTCACTTCCACCTAAGGATCCCACCACTTGCACCCCATTAACCAAGTCATCCTTGTTGGTTAGGATCAGATCTAAAATAGCTGATCCCCTTGTTGCCTCTTCCACCTTTTGGACAATGAAATTGTCTTCCAGGCAAGTGAAGAATTTACTAGACCTTGAGGATTTTGCTGAGTTTGACTTCCAGCAAATATCAGGATAGTTGAAGTTGCCCATCACTACTACATCTCTCCTTTCTGAGTGTGTGGTCATCTGTATTACCTAGCAACTCAGACATTGTGGAGGGTACCTTTCGGCAGAGAGGTGTGTTTTAGGGCTTACGGTGCGACAGCTCAGAATTGATTCATTCTGAGAGGAGGGACAATTGCAGAGGGGTGTTTACCATCCCTGCCCAGAGATGTCACACATACACCCAGTGCTGCCTTTTTATTTGGGGTGCTTTTATTAAATAAATAAAAGTAATAAATAAACCAATAGATTTATCAAGCAACTACTTATGAAGACAGGTAGTTGCTAAACCGTTCTATCGATTTTTTAAAAAATCTCGGGCTCCCTTCCCCAGCTTGTCCCAGCGTCCTCAGTCTCTGCCTTCCATCCCTGGTCTCTGCCTTCCTTCCTCAGTCTCTACCCCATGGCTTGCCCTTCTCTCCCTTCTTCAAGACCCATAGAAGCCCTAATCTCACCATTCCCATTTATTCAACTTGCTTCAGAATTGATTCTTCTGAAAAGAACCACTTTGAAACTACTGTCAAGAAAACCCGGTTTTGTGTGTGTTAGTCCCTCTTTATTGCCACTGAAATTGATCAAATAAGGATTGGAATCGATTTCAAGTGGGAATGAGGGTCATATACTCCAATCTGCGATTCAGTGCAAATTATAGTGGGAATGAGCCCCAAGTAGACCATAAGTTGAACGTGAGTCAACAGTGTGATGAGGCAGCTAAAAAGGCCAATGCGATTTAGGCTCTATCGATAAAAGTGTAGTGTCTAGATCAAGAGAAGTAATAGTGCGACAGTATTCTGCTTTGGTTAGGCTCCACCTGGAATATTGTGTCCAGTTCTGGGCACCACAATTAAAAAAGGAGAAACTGGAGTGTGTCCAAAGAAGAGTGACTAAAATGGTGAAGGGCCTGGAAACCAGGAGGCCCTATGAAGAACAACTCAGGGAGCTGGGGATGTTTAGTCTGGAGAAGAGATGGTTAAGAGGTGATATTATAGCCCTGCTTAAATATTGGAAGGGATGTCGTATTGAGGATGGAGTAAGCTTGTTTTCTGCTGCTCCAGAGAACAGGACATGGAGCAATGGATGCAAGCTCCAGGAAAAGAGATTCCACCTCAACATTAGGAAGAACTTCCTGACAGTAAGAGCTGTTCGACAGTGGAACATACTCCTTCCTCGGAGTGTAGTGGGGTCTCTTTCCTTGGAGGTCTTTAAACAGAGGCTGGATGGCCATTGTAGGGTATGCTTTGATTGAGAGTTCCTGCATGGCAGAACGGGGTTGGACTGGATGACCCTTGTGGCTGCTTCCAACTCTGCGATTCTATAATTCTATGAACTATGAAGATGCTTTTTACAAAACTATGTTGTGAAAGATAACTCTGGCCTTGGTAGGGATGCCTGAGGCGAAGGGCTCACTTTGGCGCTGTCCTCATTCAAGCTGTCAAGATTAAAGATGCTGCGGACGGCGGCACGGAGGAAGTGGGACTTTCTCCCTGGCTCCAGGGGAGGCTTCAGTTTGCTGCCAAAAGAGGAGAAGCCCACCGGGGTGGGGAAGGGGTGACTGGGGGAAGTCAGCCATGGCAGCAGCAGCGAGACCCCTATGTCACCAGCCTCCAACTCGGGCCAGAAGAGACCTTTCCTTCCCTTGCCTCTCCTTACATGTGACACAGGCAAATCCATACTGGTTCTGCTTTAGGACTTCTCCCGAGTCCCTTCAGAATAAACTGTTCTTGTTCTCCTGGTCACCTGTTCATCTTGCCCTCCTGTGCCTTTGGCCATTTTTGTCCCCTCAGCCCCTCTCAGGGGAGATGGCCAAAGATGGCTGTGCTCCCCAATTTGGGATGCTTATAGCCCTTGGCTCCGGCTGTTTGTTGTGCGGAGCATGCATGCAGGACTCCAGGAAGCAGCCCCAACTGATCTCTCCCCAAGAGGATCCCACCCATCCGGAGCAGGCCTTTTTGCCTCCCTTCCAGCGATCACCATCATGCGCAGTACCTGAGCTCTGCCATGATGAGCATTGAGTCCTGGCACATCCTGTCATCCAGTGTGCAGCTGGGCTCTTCTTCTAGCACAAACTGTCAGGCAACACAGAAACAAAGGAGATGTGAGCAGGGCCCATGGGTCACCATCTTGTGCCTGCCATGGGCACCCTGGCACCAGGTGAGCCTGGGCAGGTGCTCCCACCAGCCTCTAAGTGGCAGGTGCTGGAAGGTACTGGAAGGTTCCCTCCAAAGGAGGAATGGGCTCCCCCAGCCCCCTCAATGTCCATCTGCATGCACCTCACTGGCAGACTACATGGCCTCCAAGATAGACACTGCTGCTCCTTCCTTCCTTCCTTCCTCCCTCCCTTCCTTCCTTCCTTCCTTCCTTCCTTCCTTCCTTCCTTCCTTCCTTCCTTCCTTCCTGTATCTTAAGGAGATTCTGCTTCTGAGGACATGCACTTCCTTCCCGCCCTCAGACCCAAAAGTGGGCAAGGGGTCTGTAGTTTAGTATTAGCAGCAGAGCTGAGCTTGTGAAAGATGGGCCAAAAGGAATGTGTGGAGGCCAGGTGGAGGGCATCATAGTTGCCCCCTTCACCCCCCAAGGTCCATCTGTCTGTCTGTCCGTCCGTCTTTCCTTCCTTCCTGCCTGCCTGCCACTGCCTCAGGTTGGTCAGGAATTTTCTCAGAGAAAAGACAGAGCCCACCTGGGCCACAGACAGAGGAATGCTGAAGGTGGTTGGAAAAGCAAAGTCCCTTCTACCGTGGGCACGTTTGTGCTGGAAGGGGTTCCATCGCCCTACTCTGATGGCTCCCAAGGAGGGCTTTCTAGTTCTCTGTTGGCCTAAGAGGTGCTTTACCCTGGAAGGCAGCCTAAGGAGGAGTCAGCTTCACGGGGGCAGCCTTGGAAGCCTTTCCTTCCATAAACTCACCCAGCTGCCCACCCGTCCGCCCTGTGAGGTGGCTCAGGGACCATCCAAGATACTCTGGAAGAGCTGTGGCTGAGCTTGTTGGACCAAGCAGTGGGAATGGCCAGCTCTCCCTGCTTCCTTGATGCCAACCCTTGGTCACCCATTCCCAGCCGGACAGCCTGCCACTTGAACCTCTCCTGTCCAGTCCCCCCCCCCCCCCATGCCCCGCACAAGCAGAGACAACTTACAATCAGGCACTCTACCAGCGGCCCTTTCATGAGCAGCTCAAGGCTTTGCGCTTTGCCTGTGACAACAATAGCCTCTAGAAGCATCAGGACAACCACCAGGAAGGTTCTCTTCAGGTTCTTGTCCTAAACCCAACCCAGAGGAGAGGAGGAGTCGTGAGAACAACCCCCGTGCTCCAGACCCAGCTCTTCCTCAACTGCCTATTTCCGTAGACCTGCCTTGGGTCAGCTGTCTCTCATTAACAGTAGCCAAGGATAGCTTAAAAAATACTGGCCAGAGTAAATCCCGATGGGACTGGGGATGGAGGGGCAGTGGGGAGGGAGCCACTCATGCTCAAGGTTCACACCGGGAAGCAAAAGTATTCCAGCCAAGTCTTTTGTCTTTCCAAAGTCTACCCATATACACCCCTCTTGTTCCCTCTGAGAAAGAAATAAACTCTGGCAGCTTTAGGGTATGGGTCCTCTTTGAGAGCAAGGAAGATCTGGGGTTCAAGTACAGGGGTCTCTCAGGGCAAAGGCCCAAAGGCTGAACATACCAGTGGACTGGCCCCGAGGATTGTAATCATCTTGGACGCGATTGCATCTGTTACTGGCAGCACCTGATCTCCGATAGTCATGGCCACGTGTCCATAACAAAACAGTAGCGTGCCCAATAGTAGACCCTGTGGGAAAAGACAGACCATGTAGCTGAGAGCCTGCAGGAGCCAACAAGGCACTGAGGCCTATTCCTCTGTTTGTAGCTTGATGCTGCCTACTCATTCCTGTACTAGCTCTTTACTTCTTCTGTGCTGCATTTCCCCTATCTTGTTCTCTGCTCCATTATTTTAAGTTTGAGCACCATTTGCCTTTTCTGAGAAGACTGAGGCAAAAAAGGTGTTGAGTAGTTCTGCCTTTTCTCTGTCCCCTATTATTAGCATTTTGCCATCTTCTCTGCACAGTGGCCCTGCCATTTCATTCTTCTTCCTTTTGCTAAGCCCTTTTTATTGTTCTTAACCTCTCTAGCAAGCCTGAGTTCATGCTGCACTTTAGCTTTTCTGACTTTACCCCTACATGTGCTCGCTATTTATTTGAATTCCCCTTTGGTGATTTCCCCCTTTTTCCATTTCTTATACATGTTCCGTTTCAAACTTAGCTCAGTTGAAAGTTCCTTAGTCATCCATCCTGGTTTCTTGAGACGTCTCCCATTTTTCTTCTTCACTGTAACTCTTTGAAATTGTGCCTTCAGTATCTCCCTTTTGAGAAACTCCTATCCATCTTGAACTCCCTTCTCCTTTAGTATTCCTGACCATGGGATCACCCTCAATACTTCTCTAAGTTTACTGAACTCCGGACTCCTAAAGTCTGGAATGTGTGTCTGACTATGCTTGGCTTTTCCTTTCCACTGTATTACAAACTCCAGGAGAACATGGTCACTCCCAGTAAGGATCCCATCACTTGCACCCCATTAACCAAGTCATCCCTGTTGGTTAGGATTAGATCTAAAGTAGCTGACCCCCTTGTTGCCTCTTCCACCTTTTGGACAATGAAACTGTCTTTGAGGCAAGTGAAGAATTTGCTAGACGTTGAGGATTTGGCTAAGTTTGACTTCCAGCAAACAGTATCAGGATAGTTGAAGTCGCCCATCACTACTACATCTCTCCTTTCTGAGTGTGTGGTCATGTGTTCTAGAAAGGCATCATCCAATTCCTCCATCTGACTTGGTGGTCTGTAGTAGACTCCCACAATAACATCCCTGTTGTTTCTGTCCCCTTTAATTCAGCTTAACTGGGTCTATAGTTATCTAGAGAGCTCCTGGCTACTAGCTCCTTCCGGAGGCAAGTCTCTGACTTACTTCCTCTGAGCAAAAGTCCCCACAAGCCCTTTAAGGAAAAAAGTGAAAAGAAAAAGTTAAAAATTAAAGGAGAGCCCCTCCAACACTGTTCCCAGGTCACCTTCTCCTCTGCACTCCAAAACCTCCTTGACTATAAAAATTAAAAAGTTTTTTAAAAAATCAGTGTGCGCCTCTGCCAGCAGCTATATAGAATTAGGCTTCTAGCGCTTCCAACTCAATGATTCTATAGATCTTTTTCACTAATACAAAGTTGTGCAAATTAAATCTACCATTTTAATCAAAGGAGAAGAGCAATGGCTAGGAGTTAAGGTGATGGAGGTGAGAAGAGGAGGATCTGAGAAGCAAATCCAGCAAAGTGATTGCTTCAGAGGGAGGGAAGGATGCATTTCCAAAATCATACCTGGTTGTCATCGTCGTTGTTCTCCAGTGCTTTCTCATTGAAGTTCTCCAATACTTTGAGAACATCTTGAAGGTGCCGAGTGGCTGCAAGTCCAAGAGCAGACGCTATCCCCTAGGAAGAACCAGGAAAATGAAAGACGTGAGACTCGACTCTGTTTCCCTCTGGTTAAAGGTTAAGGGCATGATACCCATTTGGAGAAAGGGACCCACATCTTTCACCTGAAGGAATTGAAGGAACTCCTTTGGACAGAAAAAGCAGAACTGTGAAACTGAAGCCTTTCATGGTCAGTGTCTGTAGTTTTCAGTGGGTTTTCTGGGCTGTGTGGCTGTGTTTTGGAAGAATTTATTCCTGATATTTTACCTGCATCTGTGGCTGGCATCTTCAGAGCCAGCTGTGGGCAGGTCTATACATAGGGACTATTAAATGCAGCATCCAAACACAAATCAAAGAATAGGAGAGACACTGCATACTGAGCCATCAGCAGTAGCAGAACACATCCTAAACCAGAATGCTACTTGGAAACACTGAAATTCTGGACCATGGTCAGAATGCCGAGAGAGGCCACTGAAAACCACAAACACCTGGACAACTTCAACAAGAGAGAAGAAAGACTGAAATACCAGGAAAGATTCAAGAGCTGATCATTAAAAAGAGAATCTGTGAGCATCTGGAAAGGAATGCCATAAATGCAAAAAGTCAACATTGGTTTCTCAAAAAGCAAGTCATCCCAGAGTGATCTGATCCCTTTTAAAAAATAAAATTGCCAGCATGGTAGATGAAGGAAATGATGCGGATGTCTTGATTTCCATATGACTTGTGCCAAGGTCTATTATGATATTCTTGAAAACAAGCTAGTAAGATGTGGGCTAGGCAGTACAATGCTAGCTAGATGGATTTATCATTGGCTGACTGGCCGAACCCAAAGGTTGCTCAGCAATGGCTCTTCTTCATTTGGGAGAGGGTTGTGTTCTGGGCCCAGTGCTATTCAACATCTTTCTCAATGACTTGGTTGAAGGAATAGAGAGCATGATTATCAAATTTGCAGATGCACCAAATTAGGAGGAGTAGCTAATACCCCAGAGGAGAGGATCAGAATTCAAAATGACCATAACAGATTAGAGAGCTGGGTCAGAACTAACAAAATGAATTTCAACAGGGAGAAATGTAAGGCACTACACTGGGGTGGGGGGATGAAATGCACAGATATAGGATGGGGGAGACCTGACTTGAAATCGTACATGTGAAAGGGATCTAGGATTCCTAGTAGACCACAAGTTAAAAATGAGTCAACAGTGTGATGCAGCAGCTGAAAAAGCCAACGCGATTCATGGTTGCATCAATTGGGATATAGTGTCTAAATCAAGGGAAGCAATAGTACCACTCTATTCTGCTTTGGTCAAACCTTACCTGGAATACTGTGTCTAGTACTGGGCACCACAATTCAAGAAGAGAATTGACAAGCTGGAATGCGTCCAGAGGAAGGCATGAAAAATGGTAAAAGTTCTGAATAACATGTCCTGTGAGGACAGGTTTATGGAGTTGGGTATGTTTAGCCTAAACAAGGGAAAGATGAGAGAGGGTCACGATAGCCATATTTGAAGGAGTGTGATATCTGCTGCTCTAGAGAATAGGACCTGGAGCAATGGATGCAAGCTACAGGGAAAGAGATTCTGCCTCAACATTAGGAAGAATTTCCCGACAGTGAGAGCTGTTCGACAGTGGAATACACTCGCTTGGAGTAGAAGGGAGTCTCCTTCTTTGGAGGTTTTTAAACAGAGGCTGGACGGCCATCTGTAGGGGTGCTTTGATTCTGTGTTCCTGCATGACAGAATAGGGTTAGACTGGATGGTATTTGGGGTCTCTTCCAACACTTGTAATTCAATTATCCCCATGGATAAATATTCCCTATCAGCAAGTATGGTTTCTCTGTGGCCAAGTACTGGCATTTGTCTTACTACGTCCATCCTTCACGTCTTGTTAGTTTTGTTTCCCGGCCACGGCGGTGGTAGAAGGAGGCAGAAACTCTCGTTTCTGAGGCTCTGGCACATAGGTCCTGGAGTAATAGATTCAAACAACTGGAAAAGATATTCCACCTAAAACATTATGAAGAACCTTCTGAGAATAAGAGCGGTTTGACAGTGGAAGATGTTGCTCCTTTAGAAGTGGAAGACGCTGCTGGCTTGGAGAGTGGTGGTTTCTCCTTCTTTGGAGGTTTTTAAACAAAGCTGGATGGCCAGCTTCCCAGGCAAGGCTTGGGCTGTCTGTTCTGCATAGCAAAACGGACTGAATAGGGCTCTTTTTGGACTCTTGAGCCTGTTACAGACTGCCAAAATAAAGCTGCTTCAGGTCTCTTTGGAGGTATGCTATTTAAATGATGCATGGGTCCTAAGAGTCTGGAGGTCGCGCCAAAGCCACACTCCATTCCTAGGCACTGGAGTGCAGTTTTAGTGCAGCTTCCGGATTTTTGGGATGCATGCATCATTTAAACAGAATACCTCCAAAGAGACCCAAAACAGCTTTATTTTGGCAGTCTGTAACAGGCCTTGGATTCTATGATCTGTCATTCTCTGCCAAGGGTATCATGACTTCTTGGCTGAAGCAGAGGCAAGCAGGAGAATGTGGGGTCTCCCTGTCTCCTTGAAGATGTCTCCTTTCGCACCATGTGCCTGGCAAAGGGACTCTGGCCCATGAAGATACCACTGACAGGTGCAGTTGTTGGTCATTTTGATACCACATGACTCCCTGCTGGGTCTGGCGAAGGGGAAAAACACAACTCCTCTCTCGTTCAAGCCTCCTCCATTTCTTGAAAGGTGCTTTGGACATAGTACTGCAAAGTACAGAAAGAGAGAGAGAGAAAAAGAGAGAGAGAGAGAGACAGACAGACAGACATAAAGACATCCCTATCCCCCCTTACCATGTACCCCTCCTAGAACCTGGGATTCCCTGGAAAATGTCCAGCTCCTCTCCTCTGGATCTTTCCGCTTCCTCCTTTCCCACAGACCCCCTCCCAGTTCATGATTCCAGGCCCCCTTATCCCCGAGAGCCCTCTTTCTCCTCCTCCTCTGAACCTCATTCTGAGGGCCCAGATGGGGAAGGGGTGGCTTGGCGGAAAAGAGGAACAGCCACACCTCCTCATCCTAGAGAAACATGGCAGTGTTGACGCACCTTTACTTCCAAAGGCCCCTTGTAAGCCAAGGATAGGATGGTATGGAGATGCTCCTGGACCAGCTGAGAGTCATTTGAAGCACGGAGGATGGACCCATAGTATTCATAGAGGGAGGCCTGGGGAGAATGAGAGGAAGGACTACCTGAGGCAAAGAGACAGTGGTGATGTGGACCCAAAGTTTTGACTGGATGCATGTGGTTGGTTTCCATCCAACAGGTGCTGCTCCAACATGGCAGGCAAGCCAATGGGTGGAGAGACACCCTCCACATTTCCAAGGCCAGGCAGAGGTTCGCCACTGGTTGTCCCTCCATCTCCCATGCCCCACTGTGCCATACTGTGATGTGACGGGCAAGGTAAGATAGCTCTGGGGCAGAAATACAGAGATAGAATGCTGATCTTTTCAGGGCTATACACAGTATCGCTCCTAAGCATCCTTTCCGACCTGCTTCCAATAAGAAATCCAGGTACATTGAAGATCTTCGGGAAATGAAGCGGGCCAGGCAACGACTAGAGCGCAGCTGGCGGAGACACCAGCACTTATCCAACAAGACACTCCATCAGGCTCTTTTGAAATCTTATGGAGTGGCAATAAGTGCAGCAAAGAATTCTTTCTATACTGCACGTATTGCATCTGCAGTCACGTCCAGCAGAGCTGTTCAGGGTGGTGAGGGAGCTGACTCAGCTTACTTCCACTCTGAACCCTATTTTAGAAGCAACCAAGGCCTGCTGTGACGATTTTAACAACTTTTTCGCAGATAAAATCTCTCGGATAAGGGCTGATCTTGACACCAGCATTATAACAATTACAATAGAAGAAGTGTCCCGAGCTTCCGTGGAATCTATTAAACTGGATCACTTTGAGTTTGTTCATACCGATGAAGTGGACAAGCTTCTTGGAAGTGTTAAGAAGACAAGGTGCTCTCTCGATCCCTGTCCTTTTTGGTTGACCGGCCAGGGTGGTGATGCAGTAACATCATTATTACAACTCATAATTAATGCATCCTTCTAGGAGGGTAAATTTCCATCGAACTTGAAATTAGCAATAGCTAAACCTTTATTCAAGAAACCCTCCCTGGACCCCCTGGTGAGAAATAACTATAGACCGGTCTCCTTGTTGCCATTCTTAGGTAAGGTGATCGAGAGAGCGGTCGCCTTCCAACTCCAAGCAGTTTTGGATGAAACCGATTATCTGGACCCATTTCATTTCAAACCGGCTTCAGAGTGGGGTATGGAGTGGAGACAGCCATGGTTGCCTTAGTCAATGATCGTCTGGGCATCGACAGGGGAAGCGTGACCTTGTTGGTGCTTTTGGACATCTTAGTGGCTTTCGATACCATTGACCACGGTATCCTTCTGGAACACCTGAGGGAGTTGGGTATTGGGGGCACTGCGCTCCAGTGGTTCCGTTCCTACCTCTTGGGCAGATTCCAGATGGTGCAGTTGGGGGACATTTGCTCCTCTAAGAGGGAACTGACATCTGGTGTCCCTCAGTGAGCTATTTTATCCCCCAATTTGTTTAACATTTACATGAAACCACTGGGAGAGATAATCTGGAGACAAGGGGCGCGGTGCAGTGACTAAGGGTGGCGTCTCTCCGCTACATGGGATGATGAGGGAAAACAAACTCAGTCTGAATCCAGAGAAAACGGAAGTACTTGTGATAGGCTCCCCAGGCCCAGGGAAGGAAATTTATCCACCTATCCTGAACGGGGTCACACTTCCTCTAAAGGACAAAGTTTGCAGTTTAGGATTACTTCTGGACTCGTCTCTGCAGTTGACATCTCAGGTAGATGTGACAGTCAGAAGTGCTTGCTATCAACTTCGGTTGATATGCCAGCTGTGCCCCTACCTGAGCCAAAGGGAGCTTGAAACAGTGGTACATGCTCTGGTAACCTCTCGTTTAGATTTCTGTAATGTGCTCTATATGAGGCTACCCTAGTATCAAGTCTGGAAACTTCAGTTAATACAAAATATGGCAGCCAGACTGGACACTAGTGTATCTAGATTTGACCATATAACACCTATGCTGAAAGCCCTCCACTGGCTGCCTATTCGTTTCCGGGCACAATACAAGGTGTTGGTTATTACCTATAAAGCCCTACATGGCTTGAGTCCGAGTTACTTGAGGGACTGCATCTCCCCCTATGAGCCACCCCGCACACTCAGAGCATCTGGTAAGAACTTATTGGAAATACCATCTTCCAAATAAGTTTCCTCATCCCAGAAGGCCTTTTCGATAGTGGCCTCGTGGATCTGGAATAGTCTTCCTGAGGAGCTCCGCCTCATAACCCACTTGGAAACATTTAAAAAGAGACTCAAAACTGTTCTCTTTTGCCAGGCTTTCTCCCCTGAAGAGTGAAGATAGACATGCTTGTTGACAATGATATTCTGCCTTGCCCCTGGATATTGATGTTTGATATGTTTGTTCTATTATTGATGTAACTATTGTTATATTTTTATAAGAGTGTTCTATGTATTTGTTTTTAACAGTCTGTAACCCCACTTCGATCCATCAGGAGAGGCGGGAAATATAAATAAATTTTATTATATTATTATTATTATTATTATTATTATTATCATCATCATCATCTATGGCGAAGGAATTCCTAGATGGAGGAAGCTGAGGGAAGAGCAGTCCCTCCCAGGATCCTGACAGGCTGGCCTTCATCCTATTGATCAGTTTCAGTGGACATTGGCCTAACAATGGAGACTCAGTGCAGTGATCAACACCATCCATACAATGAGACTACCCTGGCTGGTGGAGCCAGAGTGCCACTATGGGGAGAGTGTGGGACTAGGACTCTGGAGACCAGGGTCTGAATCCCCGCTCAGCCATGGAAATTGGCTGACTTTGGGCAAGTTGCACTCTCTCAGTCTCAGGGGAAGGCAAAGGAAAATCTCTTCGAAATAAATTGGGCTAGAATAGGGTCACTATATTAGAAGCAGCATGATGGAGTGGTCCTGATGCTGGACCGGCACTCCCCACTCAGCCATGGAACTCCCTAGCAGACCCCAGGCACGTTGCCCTCTTTCAGCCTCAGAGGAATGCTGTGCTCGCCCTCCCCAATGAGCATTCAGCCGCTTCCACCGATCACCTTTTCCAGGTCCTGGCTGTTGTTCTCCTCTGCCAGTTCCTCTTGGCCTCCTCTCCTCTGGGTCTCCTCAATGATGCCTATGAGTCGTCTCTTCACAGCCTGTAAGGACAGACAGGAGGATACTGGTGGGCCAATGTCAGAGATGGCCAGCCCCAGAGGAAGCCCAGAGCACCAAGGGGACACATGGCTCTCAGAGGGTGGCTCAGCACAAGGAAAGGCAGCCAGGCTGAATTGGGAAGAGAGACTCCTGGAGCAGAACCATATGTGTGCAGATTCCCTGACTGGACCCCACTCCCTTTCTTTCATGGTGGGGTCAGGCTTTGATGGGGCATCCAGACCAAGCCCTCCCACCCACCAGACACACTCTTCTGACAGGACCAAGGCCAGGGTGCCAGAGGCAGAGATCTGACCCTTTTCTCACACCTTGGCCAGGGATCAGAGACATCCCCCACCCCACCCCAGCAACCTTTGGGGATAGCATGGGGTGATCTAGACCTCCACATCTCCCCTGGAGCATCTCTTTCCTGGCAGCAGGACAACACAAGAAGCATGTGGGTGAAAGAGCAGGAAGACATTTGCTGGAACCACATTCTGAGCTGGATGTGGAGTAGTCCTCTCCTTACCTTCACCTGTTTTCGCTCCCAGGTGCCACTCTTTACTGCATCATTCTCAGAAAAGGCTGCGGATGAGAGGAGGTCAAGGCAAACACTCAGTAGCTACCAGGCACCTCAGTGGCCAAAAAGGCCAGCTGCCAGGACAATTCTGGGCTGCATCAACAGGACCACAGTGTCTGGGTTGAAGTGGTGCCACTCTACTCTGTCTGGGGCAGACCTCACCTGGCCCTGTGCCCAATTCTGAACAATTCAAGAAAGATGTTGACAAGCTGGAACTTGTCTAGAGATGGGTGACCAAAGAGATCAAATTTCCAGAAACTACCAAGCCTTATAGGCAGTTGTGGATGTTTGGTTCGGAGAAAAGAGGTCTGAGAGGGATGAGATGACAGCAATTCTCATAAAACATTGCTGTCACCCTCCCTCCACCACCAGAGCCTCTTGCTTCCCCAGAAAAGACTTTGAGGATGGGGGAGGTAGTCTGGCTGCTTCCTGCTTCATTACTCCAACTGTGCCCAACTTCAGCAGCACATGGGGAGGCAGACAAGTCCAGGAAGCAACTGCAAGCTTGTGGACACTTGAGTGATGCCCCTGAACCCACATAGGGGCCCACTCTTGGATCCTAACCCTAACCCTTACCCTAACCTTAACAATAACCCTAACCCTAACTGTAATTCTATCATCATCATCATCATCATCATCATCATCATCATCATCATCATCATCATGTGTGATTTTTGGTTAAAGTTGACCATAGAATTGCACTGGAGGACCTAGATATTCCTAGAGAGAACATATAAATCAAATCCATGAATCCATCCCAAACATTTACTTCCAAAGCTGGGTCTTTTCCCCTTCCCTCCTCTGCCCTAGACCTCAGTCCTCCTCCTCCTCCTCCTTTTCCTCACCAGCTGTATTCAGATCTTCTTCCAGTCCTGCTTTCTTCTTTCGCCTTCTATTCCTCTTATCAAGGGTTGTTCTCTTGAAGATAGAACCATTCCTGTAACAAAAGTAAAACACGAAATGGGCCTTTTCAAACCAGACTTTTGTATCACCCATGTAACCTTCTCTTCTAACACATTCAGCTCCTTCAGCCCAGCTTGGTGGTTTCCAAACTCCACCGTTTTGGTCTGCCTCCTCTGGACACGCTCCATCTGCTCAACATCCTTTTTGAATAGTGGTGCCCAGAACTGGAGACAGCATTATTCAAGGTGAGGCCTGACTAAAGCAGGATGGAGTGGTCTCACGTCCCTTGCAAACCCTTGTTGAGCACCTGCACATGACGTTGGAACATGCTCAGAGCTCTCCACCCCAAAACTGTCCTCCATATTGACCCACAAATTACCATCCACAAAAGAAAGCCATCTTCTCTCACGGATGTGGTGAGAGAAATGGCAGTTACCCTTTGTAGAATGTTGACTCATGTTGCCTATGGCAGCAATAATAGAATCATGGAATGATAGAATCATCAACCAATGCGGAAATGGCCAGTGGACCACAGGGCAGATGTGGGAATGGAGAGTGGTTACAAAGGAGGAAGGGAGGTCTGGCTGGCAGGAGAAAACCAGTCCTGTCCAGCCAAGACCCTTCTCCATTCGCTGGTTCTGCCATGCAGCCGCACTGGACCCTTCTTCTCCATTTGGGGTTTATTCTTGGGAGGGCATCATCCTGAGAGAAGGTCCACCAACCTCCACTGGCCCTTGAGCCATCCTTTCATAAAGATTGGGTCGCTTTCAGAATATTTTCATGCCATTTATCTCTGCATTATTTTACTCTCTGACACTGCTGGATGATAAGTCTCACGGTATCACCATTTTTTAAAACGTGAGGGCCTTCAGATGCTTCTCCTACTATTGACACCAGAGACGTTTCTGTTAGGGATGGGAGAGGGAAAAATGGGGGGGGGGAACACCACGGAAAGTTAATTTTCTGCTTACTAACATATGCTAGAATAGTTTTCACACAAAAGTGAAAAAACAGAGACAATTCCAAACATAAATCAATGGTTAACAAAAGTTTATGAAATGACACAATTAGACAAAATGACATGTTGGATGAGAAGGGAAACAGAAGAATGTATATAGAAAAGGACTGGGCTATATTATATGAGTGTCTGAAAAAGAGACGGAAAGACAATGCAGTCATGTGATAATGCGAATCTGGACTAATATATAAGGAAAACGAATATATTATGTATTCTGAATTAAGATATATTGTAAGTTAGAATTTATTCAAAGTTAGTAAGAATTTATTCAAAGATTAGTTAAAGAAGGTCAAGTGGATAATCACAAAAGGATGTAACTAAAAGGATATAATTTAATGTACAGTTTACACAACTAAAAGATATTAAGATAAAACAATAAATTTATAAGAAGAGATGGAAAAGTGATCCTAGGTGGAAGGAAATCAATTTTTTTGTTATGTGCAGTTTACAAAAATGAACGGAATGTAAGTTTTATGACTCGTACATATCTGATGTTAGATGTTGATATGTGGATGTTTATGTTGGATTGAATGGCAATAAAAATAAAATTAAAAAAAAGATGTTTCTCCCCACATGTAAAAGTAGCAACACAATGCTATGCATGCCTAGGAAGACTCAGAGGAAAATCCCATGGACGGACTTTGCCAGAGAAGTATGTGCAAGAGGGCAGTCTGTGGGTATTGCCGCGGCACACTTTGTAGGGCTGCCATCCCATTTTTACTGCTCTGGCTGCTAATTGTTGCATTCTGGGGCTTGTAGTTCAGTGTGATTTTCAAATGCCCCTGCCTAAACTGCAAATCCCAGAATGCAACAGGAGGGAGTCAGAGCAGTAAAAGAAAAACAGCAGCACTGAGGTGTCCAGTAACTCTGTGAGTAGGATTCGAATGGATCCATTTCAACTGGTGACTATTGTCCATGGGGAGAAGTTGCTGGGGCAAGTAAGGCAGAGGTTGCCCTCCCAACTCCTGTCCTTCTTGGCTGGTCGTCCAGGGAGGAGATGCAGTTCAGATACAAAACAACATTAATGCATCTCTCAAGGAGGGAGGTTTTCCATCTTGTTTTAAAGATGCAGTGATACGACCAGTTCCTCAAAATGTGGAGTCGAAGGCTTTCATGGCCGGCTTCCATAGTTTTTTGTGGGGTTTTTTGGGCTATGTGGCCATGTTCTAGAAGAGTTTCTTCCTGATGTTTCATCAGCATCTGTGGCTAGCATCTTCAGATTCTCTGCATCTTCAGAGGCTGTATGGCTCCCTGCTGGGGATCTTCCACCAAGATGGCCACTGGACTCCATGGCCCATGAGTCTTCTTCCAACCCTATGGTTCCAGCATTCTAGGTCCATTCCACTCTCAAGCAGCTCTGACAGTCAAGGCATTCTTCCCAATGTTTTGGTGGAATCACTATTTTTGTAATGACCAAGGCCCAGAAATCAAAGCATCATGCTGGAAACATTCCTGTTTGGACTACTGCTCCCATTAGCCACACTGGGGTGGATTCTGGGATTGGTTACCCAAAACAGAAGGTTTCCAAACTCTGATCTCACACTTTGCGGAAAGCTGAACTCTTGTCACCCAAACGCTGATTTAGGTTTGGGTACACAAGGTGTGAGAATCATATGGTCAACTCCAGGTACTGTTGGACAGCCTCTCCCAGCACCCTAGATAGCGTGTTGAGGAATGCTGGGTGTTGCAGTCCAACCACATCTGGACAGCCAGCAATGGCCCACCGTCTTCCTTGGATGGTGTTCTCTTTATCTTTCTCTGAACATCTTCCAAAAAAGGCTGGACTACGGATGCTCTTTCTGGAGTTCCTGCACGGAGGGAAGCAGCTGGACTGCATGACCGCTGGGGGACCCTTCTCAAACTGGGATCCACTGTTAACACAAGCCACCAGCTAACACTACAAGTTTGCACTGGTAGGAGATGACAGAGTAAATCGGCATTTCGGAGACAAAGTTGAGTTTTCAGCAAGTGTGAGAAGGAAAGATCAGAATTTGGAAACCTGTTCTGGGTATGTCTCAGTATCCCCAACCAGTGTGGCTAATGGGAGCAGTAGTCCAAACAGCCATTGCCTGGCCAGCCCCTTCCCAAAAACTGTCAGGGAAAAACCTGCTCAGGAAATCCCTGTCTCCTCCATCATTCCACCCCTCCAGAACCCTGGGATGAGGAAAACACTCTGTGCATGCTCAGATTCACTCTTGCCTGGCTCTGCAAACTTCTTCCAATCCTTGTCTCCCTGGGGATGGTAGGATCCTGAAAGGTCCCCAACTTTAATGCAAACAAGACTGCAACATTCATCATCCCCCAGAGCCCTGGGATGACTCAGGGACGTAGCTAGGATTTTAGGAAGGGGAGAGTCCAGACTAAGTGCTGCCATTATAATAGGGCTTGGGTGTGGCGGTGCAGCAGCACACACCATTCATTTTTATAATGGAAGGGGGGGCCGGACCGCAAGAACCCCCCCCCGGCTACGTCCCTGGATGACTCGGCCATCATTCCTCCAGAGCCCTGGGAGAGGAAAGCACTCTGTGCAGGTTCAGAGGCACTACTGTCTAGCCCTGCAAATTGCTCCCAAGGCAAACCAAGCCCTGTCTCTCTGGGGACGGTGGGATCCTGACTCATTCGCCCCTAACTTTAATTCAAAAAGACTGCAACACCCATCATCCCCCCCAGAGCCCTAGGGTGAGGAAATCACTCTGTGAATGTTCAGAGGCACTCTTGTCTGCCTTTGCAAATTGCTCCCAATTTGCTCCCAAGGCAAACCAAGGCCTGTCTCTCTTGGGACTGTGGTATCCCGTCTGTTCCCTTACCTCCAATGCAAGAGGACTGCAACGCCCATTATCCTCTCCCCCAGAGACCTGGGGTGAGGAAAGCACTGTGTGCATGCTCAGATGCACTCTTTTCTGGCTCTGCAAACCTCTCCTAAGCCTTGTCTCTCTGGGGCTGGAGGGATCCTGTCTGGCCCCTCACCTCCAATGCAAAAAGACTGCACCCCCCATCATCCCCCAAGAGCCCTGGGATGACGTCCCCACCTTGCTTTGGAAGTCCTGGCAGCCAAAAAGGCACTTGCAAAGAGAGGAGAGTTTTTGCATTGAAACCCCAGTGCTCCCATTAGGGGCTGGCCTCTTGCCCAGGCTGCTGCTGGATCATCTTTCCTGCAAACAGCCCTGCAAAGGAGGCAGCCAAAAGGAGCCTTCCTTCCTCTCCTTTTTGCAGCAAGAAAAGCTGCAGATCCTCAAATGCCCCGCCCGCCCGCACAGCAGCAGCAGCACTGTCCGTGAACCATAAACTTTACCTAGACTTTACAAAAGGAAGGCTCAGGATCCCCCCCTCCAGATGCCAAAATCCATGGATGCTCAAGTCCCACTGACCTCAGTGGTAGCATAGCCACATGGCAGCACCACCATTGGGGACAATGGTAGTTTGCTAATAATAATATTAATATTCATTTGTATTCCGCTTTTTCACAAAGGAATCAAAGCAGATTCCAACAGTATAAATAAAACATCAAACAATTAAAAATTACAATTTAAAAAATTAAAAACCCCAAAACCCCAACCCTCCCCCCATCATAAAAACAGTGATCAGCCCAGAAAAAGAGATTAAACATCAAAAAAATTCAAACTGTCCAATAGGAATACACTGAAATTATACTGTAAATAAGAAATGGCTGTAACTAGATCTTCCAAGAACTTTTCTCATCAAAATGTAGCACCTTAAACACACCATGATTAATTATAATCTGCCCTGTTTGACAGAAATCATGTTTATTCAGATTTCTGAAATTGAATCGATAACAGTACCGTGTCATCAGTGTATATGACAATTGCATCTTTATGGTTCCCTGTTGTTGGGGGAAAATAATTTGGGCAGTTTAATTCAGACACAATATTATGAATATAGAGATTAAACTGGACGTGTGCCAGGAAGTAACCTTGTTTAATTTCTTTTAACCTACCACGTTTCTCCATCAATCTTTCATCTGTGCTAACATTTACTCCCATAGTAATATGCATGTAAAATTCATAGATCAAGACCAGGAACAACAAACAATTATCAATATTGACCCTGGAAAGCTTGTTCCAAAGATGGATCCTATCTTGAATACTGTGCCATCTAGATAAAGGGTCCCATCATCCCTAGCATGAGATCTGGAGATGGTGAGAATTGTTGACCAACACATCTGGAGAGCACCTGGTTAGGGAAAGCCCTGCATATGCACTCACCAATGAAGCAACTGGTACAGGCTTTCCACATAGGGACTGTGCAAATAATTTCTGACCTATGACCAAAGAACAGAAATTGGCAAAACAGAATGAATCTCCTCTTCTAAGGAGAAATGCCCTCCTTTTCTCCTTAGAAATGACTAGGGTATTGGAAGCAATCCCCCCAAGTACTCAGAAAATCTGGAGGCCATGTTTTATCTACCTGTCATCCTTTAAAGGCTAAATACAGAAAGCTCATTTTGCCAATTACCTTGGCACAGACTGACTACCCAAGTGACTGCTCCCAGAGAGCTATTGTTCCTTCATAAATTCTGCATACATTTGTCAAATGCACTGAGAAATTTTGAAAGAAAAATGGTGCATATAGAAGATTTAATTAGCTGTGCTAATCATACGTATTAGGTACTTGGTTGTTGTACCTACCTGTTGAAGGTTATGTGATGGCAAGTTGATTCCAATTTATGGAAACAGTAGGGCAAACCTATCAAGGGGGTTTCTTGGCAATATTTCTTCAGAAGGGTGGCTGCCCTTGTCTTGCTCTTAGGCTGAGAGAGTGTGGATTTGAACCCTGACTGCCAGAGTCCTAGGGGTCGTTCCCACTATGGTAAGCTCTGATTCCTGATTCAGGGTATATGCCCCTAGTTCCCACTGGAAATCGATTCTGATCCTCGCTGGATCGATTACACGGGAAATAAAGCGGAGCAAACACCAAAAAGCCCAGGGTTTTTTGGTAGCAGTTATTTTGAGGTTCAATTTGAGAGCCCTTCATGAAGCCGTTCATAGTAGCTCTTCCCTTGTATTCTTTGGTAGTCTCCTATTGAAATAGTAACCAGGCTGGCATTGCTCAGCCTCCAAAAATCAGGTTAGATCAGGTGTGTTTAGGGTAATATAGGCCCCATACAGAGAGGCCAAAATAAAGCTGCTTTGGGTCCCTTTGGAGGTATGCTGTTTAAATGATGCATGCGTCCTAAGAGTCCGGAAGCTACGCCAAAGCCATGATCCAGTCCTAAGAACTGGAGCACAGCTTTGGTGCAGCTTCCAGACTCTTAGTACGCATGCATCATTTAAACAGCATACCTCCAAAGTGACCCGAAGCAGCTTTATTTGGGCCTGTCTGTATGGGGCCATAGTAGTAGCATTCTGCTTTGCTGTTACTGGGAACTGTCCTAAGAAAAATGATACCCAGCCATTAGGACTGGTTAGCAAATTGTGTGAAAATGTTTCTTCTTTCTTCATTTTTTTAACCTGCATTGTCAGCCTCTCACATACCAGCTGGGAGATGTTGGAAGTCATAGTCCAAACTAGTAACATTTTTAAACTCTGAAAGTCAGACGTTGGGGTCACACAGAACTCATTTTGTTCTGTTTTCAATAATTTTGATCTTGCTTTTCTCAAAGAAAGGAAACAGAACAGCTCACCAAAAAAAGCCAACATACAATATATCACCATCAAGAGGTACATGTTTACAAAGTAGGAATAAATTATTTCAACAATCCGGGGAGACTGCTTTGTTCAACAACAAACTCATGTTGACCCAAAATAAATACATATTGTTACCCTTCCCACATACACATAGGAAAAAAGTTGTAATAATTTAAGTAGAAATACGATACATTTCTCGATACTAATTATTTAGTAGCACTTGATATTCCCTTAAAGTACTGCATGCAACAATGGTAGTTCAAAGAAACATGGAACAGCTGTATCCAAATTTTAAAGAAAATAATGAAAAATTGGCTTCTTTCAGCCTTTGGATTCCAAAAGGCTATAGAGCAACTCCCTTACCTGGAAATAAGCCACTTTGAATTGAACAGGATTTGGTACAGGGTAACATGGACTAGACTGGACTTGATAAATATACTGAAAATACAGTCACAGTCTTTCTAACCTTGAAGTTATTCATAAGTGCACAAACATTCAAACAGGCATCGGATTATTATTTTAAAAGACATGCACATGAATGAAACAAATTAAGCTGCAAAAGATCCTTAGCCTTTTTAAAGTTTTATCTCAAAGTTCTGGATATTTTACTAAAAGAAATAAAATAGGGCAGGAAATAAAATTAAGAATGTAAACATGCACTCAGCAAAGAAAAAATATTTAGACTTTCTAATATTAGAAGCTGTGAATCTTTTAAAAAATCTTTTGGAAAATTATTTTCTATCTGGCATCTGGACATTATTAAGAAAATTTATTTTTCTTCTGCTATCTGAAGATTATTAAGATCTAAGGAAGCAGGAGGTTAGTCTCTATCTTGATATTCAGTTATAAATGTTTACAAGTACATTCAGACTTCAATATACTTTCTACATTTACTCCCTGCCTACCTCACCCACTGAACTTCCTCTATAATGATGGACTATTGTTATCTCATTGGAAGGCTTGTAACACACACACACACACACACACACACACACACACACACACACACAGCTTTCTGGGATTCATAATCTGGTAATGGGAAAGGGCCTAAATACCCTAAAAACACCATTCCATCTGATCTTGGAAGCTAAGCTAAGCAGGGTCATCCCCGGTTAATACTTGGATGGAAGATCACCAACAAATGCCTGGTGCTGTAGGCTATATTTCAGATGAAGGAACTGGCAAAAACCACCTCAGCATTCCTTGCCTAAAAAACCTGTGAGATTCATGGGTTCATAAGTTAACAAGCAACTTGAAGGGGCATACAAACAGAGAAATAAAGATAAACGACAAGGTGACAGTAATCTAGCTTCTAGAGTTAATTACATTCTTATTTAATATCCCACCTTTCTCCCAAAATGGGATCCTAAGAATATGACATACCTTCTGATGTCATTATGGCATAGGCAAATAAAATAAATCAAATCAAATCAAATCAAATAAATACATTACAGCAGTGTATGTAACTAGGATCCCAGAATTTTTGGAAAATAGACATTAAAAAGAGATAATTAAAAATAGAGTGTAGTTTGGGATAAATATGGCATCTGACTACTCTATCAGGAAAACATTCTGTTATTCTGATGCCACAAACAAGAAAGCACAGCTTAAGTGGGTACCTTTACTGTTGGGTAATGAGCAGCAATTTTTTGGATGTCATGAAAGGACAGCAAATTATTAGCTATTTCATTTCTTACTGTAGCATTTTTACTACCAAAGATGGCAAGACATGCTTGCGGGGTTTTCTGGCTCATATGCCTAAATTACTTGGATGGAATGGCACCTTAACTTGAATGACTGAGGGAGAGTGATGTCCCACTTGCTGCTTTGCTTTAGTCAGCATCATGTGGACCAGTTCTCCTCTCCGAATTTCTGTTGGTGGAGGCAAACATACCAAAACATCCAGTGTCAAATGGAGTGCACAGCGGTGAAGTATAAAGTTATAATTCCCCATCAGTTTCATTATGTTCTAGCTCTGGATGACCCTTGGCAAGTACAAGGAACTTGGAGAGCCATTGTAACTCTATGCAAACAGCTTTGGCTGTTTATTGATTTATTTAATTACAAATAAATACATATATGCTATGTCTGTTCCTTTGACTTGCTTTTTCTATCTTTGCAATTGCATCCTTGAAACATGAGATCTTGGGTTTCTTTCTGCATCTTCCAAAAGCCATCGTGGATCATGCTTGCTCTTTCCTCTATGAACCTTTCCAAACACTTCTTCATCCACTACTTTGCTGCAGGGAACTGCAAAACAAATTGAATTAAAGAGATTATCTTTAGAGTATGGATTTCCTTACTTGGGAAGTGCCATGGTGAACTTTTATTATTTTATTATTATTTATTTTATTTATAGGCTGTCTTTCTCCTAAAAATGAATGCAAGGTGGCTAACAAAAGATATTTAAACATCAGTACAACTTTAAAAACAGAATTAAAAACATCGCATCAACATAACAAGTTAAAAAAAACAAAACCATTAAAAACATACTAACTTAAAAATATAATGCCCCTCTCCTTGCTTTCCTTTTCCAGGAGGCAAACACTTTTCTTTTCAAGAAGGTTTGTAATATGTAACTGCACCCAGGGAGGCTTTTTGTTGGTATATTTTGCTTTTGTGTGTTTTTAATGGTAGCCTCTTGCACTAGGGAGTTCCAGTGAATGGGAGCAGCCACTGAGAAGGCCCTTTCTCTTGCTCTCACAAAGTGAACCTGTTATGGTGGTGGGACCAAGAGAAAGCCTTCCCTTAAAGATCGTTGGGTTCTGGCAGGTTTATTCTCACCATCCTTGAAATGTCATATTTATCCAGTTGACAACAGGCGCATAGCTAGGCGTTTAGGGGCCCTGGAGCAGAAAGCAGCGTGCACATGCTCCCAAGTCTTACCATGCGCTGCGGGCACCATCTTGGTGCACCGCCGTTTGGGCCCCCCTTTGGCTGGGGGTCCTGGGGCAGTACCCCAGTTGCATTAGGCTAGCTACGGCCTGGTTGATAGTGCATCATAGACTAACTGTGCATTGCTGGGAACTCTTTTTGTCCCTCATAAAAAAAAAAATTCAGTAACATGGAATGAATTATAAAGCACTTTTTCCAGGGAGTAGTCCTGACCTGGGATAAAGCTTCCCTAGTTTATCATTCATTTTTTCTTGTTCAGGTTCACACACTCTTCTACCTTCTCTTCATCTATTGATATGAAGGGCATATCATGTTCTGCAAGAGTGATGTTTTCCATTCTTCATTGAAATATGATCAACAGATGGAGTGAGCAATTACTCCAGTAATAATACTTAATATTTGTACCATGCTTACCAACATTCAAAGAGCTTCATATCTGTTATCCAAACCTGAAAGGCTAGTCAGTAAATATTATTTTTCTCCATACTGTAGATCATTAGAACCACTCTGGTAGGAGTTTGAGCTTTGGACTACGACTCTGGAAATCAGGGTTCAATTCCCCACTCAGTTATGGAAACCCATTGATCTTGGGTAAGTTACACACTCTCAGCCTTAGAAAACCCCATGATAAATTCACCTTAGAGTTGCCATAAGTCAGAAACAACTTGAAGGCACATAACAGCAAATTGTATATGAGAGGACAGTAACTGAAAGGGGGTGGAGGAGCGCGAGAGAGAGAGACTTGTTATTATTCTTATTGTTATTTCATTTTTATGCCGCCTTTTTCCCAGAAAGGGATCCAAGGTAGCTCACATGATACAGACGTTTTTTAAAAATTTACAATAAAAAATTAAAACAATTATTAAAAAATCTAGTTAAAACAGTATAAAATTAACATAAAAACATAACAAGGATCCTAAACATACTGCAAAATTAATCCAGTTTGAGACAGCTTTAACCAGGGCTGGGGAGTAGTGGTGATTTTGGGGTTACTCCTTGTCCTACTCTGAAGTAAGATATTTTTCCTTAATGTTATTCCTACTCCTATTATACTCTTCAATAAAATAAAGTAAAAAAATAACAAATAAAAATTAAAAAATGATGTTCATATGTACAGTATAATAACAGGAATAAGGAGTACTTTGTTACTCCTAATTCCTACTCCTACTCCTGTAAAAGCATCTTAATCCTTTACTCATTACTCCCCAGCCCTGGTTTTAACTGCTTTGGTTCAATGCTAGGGAATCTTGGAAATTGTAGTTTATTATGGCACCAGAGTTCTCTGACAGAAGAGGCTAAATCCTCAAATCCTGGCCATCAAATTATAAACCAAATTTCTTACTCGTTGATCGAAAAATGCTCATTATTTCTTCTCTTTAAAAAGCTTTCGAAATCTTTGAATAACAGATATTTCTTCTGTTTATCGAATTTTGATGAATATTCTTTACATCACTAGTTAGAGGATTCTGGGAGCTGTTGTGCGTAGGTAACATTTGCAAGCACCCATGGAGGCTAATGGAAAGTCTGAAAACATGCCTGATCCATCTTCCTTTCTATGGAAAAGAGTATATGTTTCTTTTCTATAAAACTGATGGTACTGATCCTCAGTGGTGTGGCATCATCTCTGATTTGCCCCTAAATTTGGGATGAAAATAAACGTGCTGCCACTATTAGGGATTCTGAACTGTCATCTCACACATGGAACTTATTTGGAGAAGACTGGTGAAATCAAGGCTCTCCCTTCCAACAGCAGCCAGCTGTGGCTAGTCAATTATTCCCAATATACTGGCTGAATGTTCCAGTTCCAAAGGCCTTGGTGCAGCCTTCCCAACCTAGTGCCCTTCAAGTGCATGTGATTACAGTTCACATCATCCCCAGCCAGCCTGGCCAGTGGCACCTGTTGTCCAATATATTCAATGGGTTGACTGAGGAAGCCTACCCTGTCGAACTGTCTGAACTCTAGAACAATTGCAGAATGTGAAGTCCACTTTTGGACTGTTCTGACAGCATCTGTTATGGATTTGCATTAAGAGTTAATATTCAGTAATTCAAGATTCTTGGGTAGCAAAATGTCTTCTTTTCCATCTTTGCAATCTCCTGTTTGAATTATGTGGCTGTCCAACAGAGGTGATTTTTTTTATATTCTTGTATGTCATCCTGCCTAGTTTTATTGGAAACCTTTTGTCTGATTTTCTGTGCATCAATGCAAGTTACATGAAAAATCTATTTCCTAGTTGAACAGAGACTCGAAGTTGACTTAGCAAGGACAAATATAATATTAAAGCTGGTTAGATGTATAAAGTCCTGGACAAATGCCCCTAAAATTGAAACACACAGGAAAAAGAACACTGTGACCTGCTGAACAGAGAGGCCCGCAGCAGGAAAGAAGAAAAGAGAAAAAATGCTTTAAAACTTGGTAGCAAGCTCATATTAGCAAGCTGAGAAAGTTACATACTTTTCAAGATTCTTGTTAAAAACCATTAGAAAGAAGTCATATATATCCACCCAGAATCCACACATCTAGCTGTAAAAATTAATGTTATAGTCTATTATAGGAGATAGGTTATGGAATTATGCTATTGAATTATACTCACAAATAGAAGGTGAGATAGAAAAATATTCCTCTAGGAAATATCTTTTCGTGACTGAACAGTTTCCTGCTTACATTTGGGATAAATCATTCTGCACCAATCTTGCATACAAATTTGCCATTGAAAGCCAAGGAACATCTCTCCTTCTCAACATATATACTCGCTCGACCTTTTTTTTTATTTACTTATTCTATCAAGAGATGTGCAGATCTGTATTACACTGCTTAATCGTCTGAAAAGATTACAATGGCATAACCACATAATTTTGAGTTATTGCGAGTGAGGCATTTGCTTTACACAGAATAACTGGGATCTTTCTGAAAATGACCAGAAATGTCAGCATCATTTTAGCCATGTTTTAACAGTATGGCTCAAAAGAGTTCCCTTAATGGGTAGTTATGACCAGTATATGGTGCATCCAGCAGTGCTATTACTGAAATAGGCTGGAGCTTTTAATAGGTTGCTGTCAGACGGGGATGTAACAAACAGTGTTTCACAAGACTGTTGAAGACTGGGTTATTTTCAGGATTTTTAGGCCCAAACTATACATTGTGTTAAGCACATTTTTAAAGTGTCCTTAACACTGCCTAAACAACAACAATAACAACAAGTATCTTTATGCATGTGTCTAGTCCAAATCATAACACACAGGAAGGGTGTGTGTGTGTGTGTGTTAATCTGGTCCTCATATTGCTGAGTTCCAGCATTGTTGCTGTTAACAGCCTCCAAGTCAACCTTGACTCATGGCAAATCTGTGAATTAAACATCTCCAAACTTCCCTATCCTCCACTGCTCTGCTTAGTTCCAATAGATTCCTCAGTTCTTGTAGACATGGCCTCCCCAGTTGAATCTATCTATCTAGCATGTGGTCTTCCTCTCTTTCTGCTGCCCTCTACCTTTCCCAGCATTATTGTCTTTTCTAGTGAGTCATGCTTTCTCATGATGTGGCCAAACTACAAAAGGCTCTTCTTTTTCTTCTTCTATCTCTCCTTTTGTTCCAAATGTTTTTTCTAATTATGGGTATTTGGGGGTTTCCTTATTCCTTTCCTGATTTTTAAAATTCTGAGTGAAAAGATGTGCGTCTGTGTCTCTCTGTGGGTATGATTAATAGATTTTGGCTGCCACCACACTGCAGAAATAAAGCAGTTTGATACCACTTTAGCTTCCATGGTTCAATGCTATGGAATTCTGGTATTTGTAGTTTGGTGGGGCAAAAGAGCTCTCTGATAGGAAAAGCTAAATATATTACAAAACTACACTTCCCAGAATTCCATAGCATTGGGCCATGGCAGTGGTGCCAAACTGTTTTATTTCTGTAGTGTGGCACCAGCCATAGTCACTTGTGACCTCCTTTAAAAAAAAGCACAACACTGTACGTAAAGCAGGGCTTCTTAACTAGGTTTTCCTGGAGCCCTTGGGTTTTGTGAGAAGTCACTCGGCATTCCATGAGAGATTGGCATTGGGAGAAAAAAAACCCCACAAACTTTCTTTGAGTTGTTGATGTCATAACTTTTATGCAGGCATTTCCTGAGACCGTAAAATTATTTAAAGACTCTAATAAACACACCTTCCCATGTTCTGCTACCATATTTTTTTAGGATCTCCTTAAAGGGTTTTTGTTTTGTTTCTTCTTTTTGTATTTTTCAGAGGAAGGACTTGTCGCTTCTGCCATCCAGGTTCTACAAGTGGACCCTTGTTATATGCTGGGGTTTGGTTCCAAGATCCCCCATGGTTAACAAAATCTGTGGATGCTCAAGTCCCATTAAATATACTGACATAGCCAAATGGTGTCCCTTATAAAAAATGGAAAATCAAGGTTAGATATTTGAAATTTATATTTTTTTTAACATTTTCAAGCCATGGATGCTTGAATCTGTGTATAAAAAATCCGTGTATAAGAAGGGCCGACTGTATATGAAAAGGTAACTTGACATTTTTTGAGTGATTCTCTATACGCATCTTCTTCCAGCTAGGCAAGTGTGCAATAATTTGCCATTCTTTGGCCAATTCACCTCACCTCCACCTCCACCTTCCAAACTCTTTCTAGTCTCCTCCTGACCAGCAACCTCATATACTTTGAACTTGGACAATGCACTTTCCAAGGTTACCAGTCCTCTTGCCCTGCCACTACCTTTCTAGTAATAATTCAGTGAGACTTGAATCAAGAGACTTGGGCAACTGGGAACTTTTGGTCAGGGATTAAACAAGCAGCAGGAGGTAGTGATCTGAAATGTTGTGAGACAAATTGGCACACATTACCACTGTGTGGATGAACTTACTGACGCGTCATCTGAATATAACTCCCCTACCTGTATAGCCCCAGGAAGAAGTCATTGATATGCAATGGTAAAAAGAACAAAATAGTCCATCTATCAGAATTTATTGTGTGGGAGGATCTAGCAGAAAATTTTGAAGTAATGACCCTGATAATAAAAATGGTCTGTTTCATTTAGCACTGGACAATTCAACAACAGATATGCTGGTATGGCCTCCATTGTAGCTCCTTCTATCAATGGATGATGATGATGATGTCATGGTGAAGACTTTTACACAGCTAAAATCTCTTTCTTTTTCACAAAGCTTCACCAAATATTTTTTGTCACAGACATACTTCTTTGGCACAGAAAGGATGCGTTTGGAAATATCCATGGAATATTTCAATTGGCCTCAGTATTCTTAGCCTGGAGATTAATTTGATCCTATAATATAATGTGCTAAATCAGAACCCAAACCAGACAGATGCTTATTACTAGGAAATGAATTTGCCTCAATTGACAATGACATCACTATACTCTGGATCAAAATTATTGCTTCTAGCTTCACTTTACAGACAGTTTCCTTCCTCCAACTGTCAGCATTGTTCTCTATGAACTATCTTCATCATTTACACTCAATCAAAGAAGATTTTAACAAGAACTGTGTCTTTGTGTTTTGGTTTAACAAAAGCTGCTATTTTCCCTGTAACACTATCTTTTATTCATTTGGTTATTTTATAAACCTATTTTAAAGATACAATGGTGAAAAAAAGTCTGTGACTTCTCCTAAATTATTATTTGACCTTAACCTAATCCCTTAATCCTATACAAAGTACTATAGATAATGGCCAGAGTCCTCTATCACACTGTACATTACATAACTTCACATATACATATGCCTCTATATAATAGAGGTGCTAAGACAGTTTGTTAGTGAATTGTGAAGATGTGTAATGGGACATGAATAAGAGTACCTTACACACTTTGGCACTCCTTAGCCAGTGTCCCAATGCACAATGGTGCAATTATGCATTCGAATGCATACCTGTCCCAATTGTGCATTGGTCCACACCTAATGCTTTTCTGGTTTCCCTGCATAGTAAAATAAATGCAGCCCTTTACTGGATATGGAAATTAGAGAACTGCCAAATTCTAATTCTCAAGTCAACTTATGAAAACATAAATCCCCAATGGGATTCCAGCCAACCTGAGTAAAAATATGACACACAAACATGAGGCACTGTTAACATTTATCCACAACTGATTTAAGCAGTCAATATCTGTGAGTGAAAAAAATTATGAACTTTTAGATTTAGTACCCAGTGCCTTTCCCTTGAGCAGTAATCACTTCACGTAACCATTTCATGTAACTGCTGGTCAGACTCTCATATTCATTTTAAAGAAAACTGGTCCATTCCTTCTTACAGAACTACTTGAATGAAATCTAAAGGATTAATGGCAGGAACAGCAAACTTCAGGTCCTACCACAACATTTAAATGAAGTTTGGGACTGGACTTTGGCGAGGTCATTTTAAAACATGGAATTTCTTCGTCTTAAGTCATTATTTGGTAGATCTGCTTGTATGTTTAGGATCATTGTCATGGTACACAATCCACATTTGGTTCAGCTACAGCTTTCAGACAGGTGTGCTTATATTCTTCCTTAGAAACCTTTGGTACACTGGTCCATGGTTGTATCAGCAATTTTAAGCCATTCAGGTAGCAAAGCAGCCCCAAACCCTTCCATTCTCACTGTCATGCTTGATTATTGAGATAGGTTCTTCTGTCATTCAAGCAACACCTACTGAAATTTCCACTTCTACACAACTGGTTAAAAGTACAACATTCCTGCTCTGCATTTTACTGGGCAACCCTATGGCTTGGTCTGATGAGAGTTGCTGTTTATCAGTTCAGTTTCCACAGGGCTGTATATGACCAGTTCCTACCATCAATAATAATAATAATAATAATTTAATTTGTTTTATTTATATACCGCTATTCTAAAGATCATAGCGGTGAACAGCAAGTAAAATAATTAGCAAGTAAGGCCTTGTTGACTCCTCATCAACTCAGCACTTGTCCTGTGAAAACTGGATTAATGTTGTTATAGGAAACAGCCTTTGCCCAGTTTCCTCCCATGTTGTTTTAGGGATTTGCACATTGCCCTGAGGTGCAGGAAACAAGGGCATCTGGCCTAAGGTGTCATATTTGAGGACTGCATGTGTGGGAAGTGTTGCTTATGACATCTGTTAAGAATGAGCACAGCAATGAAAACTTTAATTTAAATAGGATTCTGAAAAATGTTAATTTTTTACTTTAGGAAAAGCAGAGGCTGGCAAGATTTGTGTTGCAAAGCAGCCAAGTACCATCAGTGTAACCATGCAATATTTTCCATTCTGTTTGTTTCAGAATTTCTACTTTGTTCCCATTTCCTTTGTTTAAGCATAGGAAAAACCAGGCATGTTTAACCTTAGAAGTAGATCTGAAATGTATGTGTATGTCTGTGTACACTTGATTCTTCACTGTAAATTTTTTGTGCACTTCCAAATTTATGGAATGTGGTACAGAGGCCTCTATCTATGTCTGATATCTAGGAATTAAGCAGTCTTCATTCTCAGACAGATACAAATGGCGTGAAAACTAACCCATACCTATTCTGGATGAGAACTATCTGCCTCTTCATAATGCACACACCCCTGCTCAGTTTTTATCTAGCCAGCAGGCAAGGTTTAAAATTTTCCCTTAATCCTCAACATGTCAAATTACATCTTTGCTCTCACAAAGGATAACAAGGTACACATTTCAAGAAAATAGTGATGATCAGACAGAGACACACAGAGGCAGTGGACGCTGATAGCTCCAGTGTCAGTGATGTGATGAATCTGCTTTAGTTTACAGTCTGAACTTTAAAAGGGCTGTCCACACCACTGAACCTATTCTGAGGATAGCGTTCAGCACCTTGAATAATTCCTTTAAAGGGTTCCTACTATCTGAGAACAACTGTGCACTTCGCAAGACAATTATGAAAGTACGGAGCAACACCGATAACTAGCTTATAGCCATTCTCTGCAATTTTGTATTAGAAGGGAAAAATTCTGCAGCACACTAGACAGACTTCTTAGCAATGCCTTCAGTGGTTGCCACAATTTCTGACTGCTGACCACTTTCAGAAGGTTGACCTCAAGCAGTGGCTCCATCCCGTGCAAAATGTTCAGGGCTCTAGATGTGAACCCCAATCCGTACTGCAACAAATGGCCAAAAGCCTATTACTTTGCTAGTGAAGGCTGTGATTTATTAGTTTGAGAACTGCTGTGTGAGCTATGCCATCTCTTCTATTCTTGATCCAGAGCTTCTCTGACCTCTCTACATACATCTCCACCAATCAGATTTCATCCATTAAGACAGGACGCAGGATCCTGGACCCTGTGGTGTTTGGAAGAATTAGTTGCAGCATTTCAGAGAACTGTTTTGATAGTGCTGATGAAACCCTGTGAATTTCTATATAAATTCCCTGTGATGCTTTGCAGTTGATGCTGGCATAGCTGCGGTTATTTCGTCTCCTGCTAAATACACATATATTATTGTCAATTAAAGATACTATTTCAGGCTGCAGACACAGCTTGCTAAAAGACTGGAAAAATCTGGAGAATTAAATGTGACTGTTAGAGCATCTCTCAACACTCTCTGTATTCTTTCTGCTAGTATATGAATATGGTCTAGCTCAGTGCTACTCAAAATGGAGGTTTATGGACAAGTGCTAGTCCACAAGCCATTGGCTATCAATCCAGGGTAAGTTTCCAGAAAAGAAAAGAGTCAGTTGTAACCAATGGGCACAAATATGGAATCAGTGCATAGTACACGGGGAAAAAATAGCTGCCAGTCAACTACGTCAGATAGCTTGCAAAGAAGTGGCCTAGTCTACCTGGGAATGTCTGTCAGCATCAGCAATGAATTCTAGGTATGCACATGCATCACTTTGACATCATTAGAAGAAACAGTGTGATTTGAGGATCAAACTGTCCTCAGGGTATAAACTGTGTGATTATTGTTATGGTGTGTCTTTCAAGTAGTTTCCTTCTTATAGTGATTCTAACATGACACTATCATGGGGTTTTCTTAGCAAGATTTGTTCAGAGGGGGGTTTGCATTGCCTTCCTCTGGTGCTGAGAGAATATGACTTGCCCAAAGTGACTTGCCCAGTGGGTTTCCATGGATCGGTGTGGGGATTTGAACACTCATCACTAGAATCCTAGTCCAATACCCAAACCACTACTCCACACTGCGGTCTCTTTCACACTACACAGTTACAGCATTTTGATGCCACTTCAACTGCCAGAGCTATGTCCTATGGAATCCTGGGATTTGTAATTTGGTGGGGGTTGTTGGACATCTCTGACACAAAGATCTAGTGCTTCACCAAACCACCAAACCAGGATTTCATAGAATGCAGCTATGACATTTAAAGCAGTAGAAACATGTTATAAATGTTTAGTGTAAAAGAGATCTAGTTCTTGTCAGTGAGATTATTGCTGTGCATAAAATGACTGAAAAGTTTTTATAATAAATAATAATAATAAATTATTTATTTATATTTCTTGTCTCTCCCTGCGGATCGAGGCGGGATTACATTTTAACCACCTGTTTGAACAACAAGGAATGTAAACTGTCACACATTAATGAATAACATTAATGATGATCTACTGGTGGGCAAGGGTATGCTTTAGTCCATAAAAGGTTTGGGACCTTGGGTCATAGACCAGCCATTTACATAAAGCAGGGGTGGGGAACGTACGGCCCTCCAGGTTCCGATGAACTACCATTCCATCATGCTATATGTAGTGTCACCATAACGGGAAGAGCTACAACCAAGCCCTCATGAGGCTGGCTAAAGCTTCCTTCAACTTGGCTGGTGGTGAGGCATGATGAGAATGGTAGTTCATCAGAACCTGGAGGGCCATAGGTTCCCCATCCCTGACATAAAGCTATTATATGCCAATCTCTCTCTCATTTTTCATTAGTTGTCTTTTATTTAATATCTTACATACTTTATATCTTGCCTTTCTCTGAAAGGTGGGACTCAAGGTGGCTTACAACATCATTAAGAGTAGATACAAATAAAAAGTTAATTTTTTATATAATATTAACACAATTATACAATTTATAATACTAAAACATAAATACACGAGAAGCATTTTAAGAACAGACAATAACGAATACAGAAACCCACCTGAAAGGTACCTTATTCAGCAGCCAGTCATTTGCCAAAAGATGGCTAAAATAAATAGGTCTATGTAATGCAAAGACAACAGGAAGAGGTCCAGACTAACCTAGCCTTCTTACATCATGCAGCAGCAGCCCTCCAGATGTTGTTGGACTAGTCAGTTAAATCTTCTAAAAGAAAAGCAGAATATGGCTTTACCGTGTTAATATTATTTAAATGCCTCTAATACTATTAACTCTATAAGCACTACACACATATATGTATATTATATATCAATATAATATAATACAGTTAAGGAAGTCATAAACTGGCCTGGGTCAGAGACCACGAAGAAGAAACTGAAGGTACCCAGGATGCTATTTATTTCAAGACTAATTTCAAGTATTATTTTTTCACATATTCCAAAGGTCAGAGAGCCCTGGTCTCTGTGTTCATGGATTTTCAACCCTCAATTTTCCTCCAAGAATCATGGGTGCAATGTATACTTGATTAATGACCAAAAAAAGTCCCAACATCAGCCATTTTGCATAATTAAAAAATGTGTCATTGATAATTAAGGCTGCACATACAAATAAAACTCTCAAATTCATACATGATAGACACGTTCTTAGAACACCAAAGCAATGGCTCTTCTGCAAAGATGTATGCTGCAATAGTGTGCTGTCTTATATCACTGATATAAACTCACTGATTTCCAGCTTTCCAAGGGTTTCCATAGGCATGTTTAAATTGATCTGCCCAAAGTGCACCCACTGCAATCCAGAGGTCAGGGATCCTAAGAGGTAAAGAGCAAGCCCTGGTGTTAGTAATATTAAGGTATTTTTTAACATTGTTTTAGTTATTATATGTTTATTGTTTAAAATTATATTGTTAGAGAAGAAATAATAATAGTACTAATTATAATAATTGCTGTTGCTGCCATTGTTCTTGTTTACTGTTACTAATAATAATAGGAACTTCAAAAGCTTGCAACATGGATGTTCTTGTACTTAACAACAGGAGCTTCTAAAGTGAGCAACATGCATATTGCAGATTTTGGGAGTTATTGTACTTATCAACAACAGGAGCTTTGAAAGCTTGCAACATGTATATTGTGCATTTCGATTGGCCCTATTAAGACATCACTGTTTTGTGGATTTTGAGTGTTATTATACTTAACAACAGGAGCTTTGAAGGTTTGCGACATATGTATTATCCATTTTGATTGGCCCTATTAAAGTATCACTGTTTTGTGGATTTTGGGTGTTGTTGTCCTTAACAACAGGAACTTTGAAAGCTTACGTGTATTTTGTGCATTTCGACTGTCCCTATTAAAGTATCACTGTTTTGTGGCTTAACAACAACAGGAGCTTTGAAATCTTGCAGCATGTATTTTTGTGCATTACTGTTGGCCCTATGAAAGTATGACTGTTTTGTGGATTTGGGGTGTTGTTGTGCCTCACACAACAACAAGGGCCGCCTTATAATGAGGAAACACACTGCTGGTTTCCAAAGTGTTATTGTCGTGTGAGTGTTTTAAAAGTGACTCTCTCCCTCTAAAATGGAGGGGGATGGACTCTGAAGATACAATCCACACTGGAGAAATAACCCAGTTTGGCACCGTTTTAAGTGCCCTGGCTCAAGGCTATGGAACTCTGGGAGTTGGAGTTTGTGTCTGGGCCCACAACAAACTCCAACTCCCAGAATTCCATAGCCTAGCCAGACAAAGAGTTAGAGCGGCCATTTCCCCCGAAGCCTGTTCCGTTTCCTCGGCAACGGGGAGAGACGCCATGGCGTCCAAGGAGAAGGCGAGGGAGAGGGAGAAGGAGAGGGAGGGCGCCGCCTCCGCTGCCCCTGGGCCTTGGCCCCTTCAGGTAGGCCCCTGCCCTCCCTGCTGCCTCCTCCAGAGGGATGCCCTTTCCATCCCTGCCATCCCTCGCCCAGGATGAGCAGAGAGAGGCCCTCGCCGCAAAGGGGAGGGCATTCAGGGAAAGTTTGAGACAGGGCCAGATCAAAGCTAGAAACAGACAGGCACACATACATACACACACACACACATACTTTACACATATATACACATACATGCACACACACATACACATACTTTACACATATACACACATATACACATACGTTACACACACATACACACACTTTACACATACTTTACACACACATGTACACATACACATACCTTACACACACATATATATACACATACATGCACACACATATATACACATACATGCACACATACACATACTTTACACACACACATATATACATACATGCACACATATATAACACACATATATACATAGAAATACATGCACACACACACATAAATATATATATACATACACACATGCACACATATATACACAGAAACACACATACATGTATACACACACACATATATACATATATATATACACATACACACGCACACATACACACATATATACACAGAAACACACACACATATACACAGAAACATACGCACACACACACATATATTATACACACACACACACATATATATATACACACACAGAGGTAAATCCATGCTGCTTAGTCACGCTCAAAATTGAGGACATTTTGGGATTCCTCCTGGGCAGAAGGTGGAAATGTAGGATGTGTCCTAGAAAAAAGGACAGCCTCTGGTCACCTTGCGCTGGCTTCCTTGGCTCATTTGTTGCCCCTTAGGCCCTGGCGATGCTAAAATGGTGGCCCCGGGGACTATGGTTATGGTTTCCATGGAGGAAAGGAAGAGCTGTCATCAGTAGGCACAAATGCTTTGCTGGTCCCTGAACATACTTAGGAGAGGGAGGAAAAAGAACAGCCCCCCACATCAAAGAGCTTCAGAGGTACTTCTGTAAGGCTGCATCTGTACTGCAGGAATAATCCAGTTTGACACCACTTTAACTGCCCTGGCTCAACGTTATGGGATCCTGGGGTTTGTGGCACCAGAGCTCTCTCTGACAGAGAAGGCTAAATGGCTCACAAAACTACCAGTCCCAGGATTTCCATAGCATTGAGCTATGGCAGCTAAAGTGGTGTCAAACTGCATTATTTCCACAGTGCAGATGCAGAGCGGAGTCCTGGTATTATTACTTGGGAGTAGAACAGCATCCGCACTGGCGAAATAATCCAGTATGATACCACTTTAACTGCCATTACTTGATGCGATAGACTTCTGGGAATTGTAGTTTGTCGTGGCATCAGTGCTCTCTGATAGAAAAAGCTAAATGTCTCACAAAACTACAACTCCCAGAATTCCATAGTCTGTGAGCCATGGCTGTTAAAATGATGTCAAACTGGATTATTTCTGCAGTGAGGATGCACTGTGGTTCCCGTTACAACTAGCAGGATTTATTTCTGCGGAAACCATGTCCTCTTCAAACGGGTGCATCTACACTGTTAACATAATGCAGTTTGACAACATATTAAGTGCTGTAGCTCCATCCTTTGGAATCCTGGGATTTATAGTTTTGCAAAGTCTTTAGCCTTCTCTGCCAAAAGAGTGCTGGTGTCTCACAAAACTACAAATCCAAGGATTCTGTAGGATGGAGCCATGGCAGTTAAAGTGGTGTCAAAGTGTTATTTCTATCTTATGCATCCAGATCCTTTTACTTCAGCACCTGATGGGCTTCTTGTTTAACATTAGCAATGTCTTGATGCGTGGTGTGCCACATATCTCTAAAGTCCTTTCCATCCACTCCACTTAAATCTTCATTCTTATAAATAATGATTTTCAGATTTTTATACCACTTCTCAGTATACTGTATATTGGATTTAAGAAGGCAGAATACCTTCTTAAATACCAGAAATTAAAAGGACTAAGCCCACAATTCTATGCACACTAAACTGGAATTAAATCCTATGAAATTCAATGGGAATTATTTAGGGTCTGAACAGACAGGCCAAACTAAAGCTGCTTTGGTTCACTTTGGAGGTATGCTGTTAAAATGACACACACATCTTAAGAGGCCAGAAACTGCACCAAAGCTGCACTCCAGTCCTTAGAACTTCTGGGCTCTTAGGACACATGCATCATTTAAACACCATACCTCCAAAGTGACCCGAAGCAGCTTTATTTTGGCCTGTCTTTTCGGGCCCTATGCATGGTGTAGTCGTGGTTCGAATGTTGGATTACGAAGAACAGTGTTCACTCAGCCACAGAAAGCCACTAGGTGACTTTGGCCAAGTCACACTCTCAGTTTTGGAGGAGGGAAAAGACAACCTCCTCTCTGAAGAAAACCTGCCATAAAAACCCTGTGATAGGTCTTAGGCCTTTGGGTCACCATAATTTGGAAATGCCTTGAATGCACACAACAACAACAACAACAAATAGGACTGTAAAAATTATTATTTTTATGCTTTCAGCACTATCCTGTGCATGTATACTTAGAAGATCTCCTGACTTCAGTGAAGCTTAATCCCAGGAGAGTGTGTATAGGATTATAGCCTCCATCTTTTGATGTGTGCCCAGATCCCTTATTATTCAATATATGATATTTATTATATTTGCTTTCAGTTATCTGGAGTGCAGTTCTGTACATGCATGCCTGGAAGTCCATTCCATTGAATTCAGTTGCATTTATTTCTGAGAAGAAATAAATACACTAGAACTTATCTCTATGGATAATGTTTCTGATCATTATTGGTTACATCTGTATCAACAAACATTTTAAAGAAAAGAGCATGAAATGAAAATACAATAAGAAAATGCCTCAAGCAGGTCCCCGAATCATTGTCTGCCATATCTCAGATGGTGGGGATATCTGAAAGAGTGCTCATAAGGGAGAGCTTGGGAATGTTACTTTTTTGAGCTATAACTGCCAGAATTATCCCAAAAGTACATCTTCCAAATCCTGCTTTAAAGATGTTATGAATACGTGGGTAGAGTAAAGATCATCAGGCCAAGAGTCATCTTACAATTCAGCATGCTGTTCTAACATTGCCAGTACAATGCCCATAGAAATTACAAAACGGAATATTATGTTTTCCAGCAGTTGATACTCAGAGGCTTAGTGTTGCTAACACAGGAGATAATATAGCCATTCTTACAAGCCTGTTTGGGGAAAAAAAATTGTTACTACAGTGGACCCTTGTTATACGCTGGGGTTTGGTTCCAAGATCCCCCATGTATAACAAAATCCATGTATGCTCAAGTCCCATTAAATATAATGACATAGCAAAATGGTGTCCCTTATAAAAATGGAAAATCAAGGTAAATTTATACTTTTTTGGAATATTTTCAAACCGTGTATGCTTGAATCCGTGTATAAAAAATCCGTGTATAAGACGGACCGACTTTATTTATATCACAAATTATATTACACTGCAGGGGCAATTAGCTGTGGCTTTCCAAATGTAACTGGATGGTCACTCCCAACAGGCCTAATCATATAACCGGTTGGAAGGGTTCAGAGAAGCTGCAATCCAGCATCATCTGGAGGGTAGTAGTTGTAGATTGTTATTTATTGCTACTGTTTTTTGGTTTAGTATAAAGTGAAATAAAAATAATTTTTAAAAATCTAAGTGACACCAGGTGTCCAAACCTGCTTCAGAATGTTTAAAGCACTTTAGATGTCTTGTAATTGTGACAAAAACGCTGTACACGATTGCTGTTGTTCCTTTAATATAACTCGGATTGCTGAGTTTCAGAGAGAGAGCCACTTCCATACAGTGATTTTAGAAAAATTTAGGACCTTGACATATTCATATACATGGTGGTCATAAGGTGGATTTCTACATCTGTCTTATTTTTTCAGTTGTGGGTGCATTGAAGGATTCTAACTAAAAAATAGAGATAGAGAATATAAAGCCATAGGCGGGCGTGTTTACTCTGGATTAATTGATACAGAGTGCAGTAATGAAGGGTTATTATTTTTATGGATAGAAATTTTAATAACTGAATAGCTCTCAAAAATTTACCATATGATGGTTTTGACCTGTCACTTATTGTATGTAAAGTTTTGCATTCATTCCACTTCCATGCTAGGCAAAGTTTAACCTCTTCAATTTGATTGTTGTAGAGTTCTTATATGGCATAAAATCCTGTCCATTTAAAGGTGATAGTCTTACAAAAATATGATGTGGGGGATACTTGGTTGTTGTCTTTATGCCTAGCAAGACTTTTGTAACTTTAATAGCTGCACAGTAAGCAAGAATTCAGTGTGGCACATCCTCTTTACTTTATTCATGCTTGAGGCAAAATAAAATGAATTATTGTCATTCCTCTGTTATAAACTCAGGAGGTCTGCTAGTAAAACAGTTGCAGCCAAATATTTATTTGTCCATTTAGTTATGAAATCAGTTATATGTGCTTCAGTGTTTTGACCCTTGAAAGGATACTGATATTGATTTACAGCACTGAAATTCCAATTAAACTAAGGAGTTTATCACACAAGGATATTGGGAGTTTATCCTGTGAATATCCCGGAAAATCGCGTAATTACGAGTAACAATTTCACATGACATTGCACAAAACCCACCATTAAAGAGGCCACAAAGAAGCATTAATGCACATCTTTTTACTTTCGGGATTTCAGTGACAATGCATTTCCGATATCGCTTTATTTGCACAATTTGTGTAATAATCATTCACATAATTACTCGCCATTTTTGCTTCATTTGCAGGATGCTTTAAATGTGCTTTAATCTCTCTTTAATGCCAAAATCAGCCCCAGTGTGATACAAAGCCTTCTAAGCATTTAAGCAAGGTGGCAACCTCACCTCCCAGGAAATCCAAATTTTGGAGGAATAAAACCGTTATAACATCCTTCTTCAAAATAATCAGGGAGAGGGAGCAGCAGTAGAACTTCTTAAAGTTCAACAGCGTTTTGTTGTTTAATTATTTGCCTATAAAGGCAGCAAGGAATTTCATGTAAATGGCTACATGGACCTTCATGCAAGTAAGTGAGGAGCAAACTGATGAGAGATGGAGGAACTGGTCTGTCTCTGCTTCACCAAACTATTTGATTTCTCTAGTAGCCACAGAAGAAGAAAAGCCCTTTCCTCTGCTACTAATCTACCTTAGCACTGTATTATTATTTTTTGCAGACTTTGAGCTTATTTTCAACACAGAAATAAAACAGACTCTTAAGATGTAGACATACGTACATATATGTCTCCGGTACTGTTTTAATTCTAGTTACCAGTGGAAACAGGAATGCAATTTCCTTTCCATCTGAGTCTTTTAACTTGTTACTTCATCTAACACCTGTAAAGTGTTAGATTGTTTTATAGTCACTGGTATTTTTTCCATTGCCTACTGATTTTAGGCACTTTGTCAATACAGTACTTGCTTAAATCAGTCATTTTAAAAGCAAATTGATTTAGCCTTGACTTTTGTTTTATGCCTACCTACTTGGGATCAAGCTCAGCATACTCTCTCACATGTTTATGAGGAGTAAAAATACATTAAGCACAGGATCAGGATCAGGCTTTCAGCCTTCTAAATAAATCATGGTACCTCAGTCTGAAATCTTTATACTCCCATCCAGGAATACTGAAGTATACCTCAGTTGATGAAACTTCTGACAGCCAAACCTCTTTGTATGGAGAGTTTTATACTTGCCCTTGTCTTCTGTCTAACTGGAAATATTTAGTAACATCAGCACTGAAAGAATGGTGAAGGAAGGCTGGAGAAACAGGGAACACATCTACTTGGTTAACTGGGGTATACCTGTACATGCTGAGCCCAGGAAATTGGGTGAGGGGAGGGAGTGCACACAGGATGATAGAGGAAGGAACACTTGCAGGGCAGGGGAGAGGAGCGCATGCAGAATGGTGGGGGAGGAGCATGTGCGAGACAGTGGGGGATAAAGAGGGCACGCACAACGGTGGGAGAAGGGCCCAATCAGGTGTCACTCCACTTGTGAGGTGTCACCTGGTCCAGACTGCACCATCTCTCTTCCACACAACCCCTCATGCTGCCACTATGTGTAGTTACATATTTATTTTAAGACACAGATACTGTTGGGAAGCTTTCCAGCTACAACATCAATTTGAAGCCCAGAGACAGTTACTAATTTACTGGACCCTTGGCATTGGCTATGGTTTGGTTCCAAGACACACACACACTGCATAGATACCAAAATCTGTAGATGTGCAAAATGCAATGGCCTAGTAAAAATGGTGTTCCCTATATTAAATGGCAAAGTCAAGGTTTCCTTTTGGGAATTTATATTTTAAAAAATACTTTGGAGCTGTGGATGGTTGAATCTGCGGATAAAGATACAGAGGGTTGACTGTAAAAGAATCTAGCATCAAATATGTTCATAGAGAAAAATTACTGGAAAACAATAATCAGGCTTCAGATGATAAAGGTGCAATATTTCGCATAGTGTAAACATCAATAGTGTAATTTATTTGGGTGTGGTGGTACAGGGGTATTGCTTGCATTTTCTTTTACACATATACTTGCTTTTCCCAGAGATGTCAGTACATTACTCCTACCTAGATTTTCATTGGTTCAAGGTCAGTGATCTAGAAGGTTCTGATTTGCAATTGTAGTACAGAGGCCAGTTCTTTCAGGAGAAATCTGCATATTTGAAATGTCCGGAGATCTTTACAGATAAAATGTTTTTGTGCTTTAAAATGATTTTTAAAACAATCACAAAAGTTTTTTTAAACATAAATTTTTAATGTAAATGGATTCACATTATTAGTATTTTCTGTGCCACCAGGATTTTATTCAAAATGTGGCTGCAGCAAGCCACATCAATGTGATAAAGTTGTGTTATGAATTTATGTTAGTGGCATGTTTAGGTCCCCCCCCCCCCCCCCCCGCTGGATGGCACCAGATTTATGATAGGTTCCCTATATTTGTGTTCTCTTTTATCACCATCATGTCCCATTCCCTCATATTGGCTTGGAGTTTTCTAGTATTAGCATATAAATGACTATGTGTTATGTTCCTCTCCAAATGGTCTTTTCATGTGTAATTTCTCAGACAACTATGGTCCCTTCAAACAGCTCTTATTTCTGTTCTCTGATCATTGCCAAGTTTAACCAATTCCCACTTTGATGAGTAGAAATATTTACACCGTCATCTGTAAGGGATGAGTTGCCTGAATCCAAATGTTCCATGCTCCTCCACCAAAAGTAAGTTTTAAAGCTGCTTTGTGGCTTTTTTGAAGTCGAAACACCTCTAGTCTGGTTAATGAGCAAATTCAGGGATGCTATGAAAGGCAAGAAGATTTCCTATAAAAAGTAGAAGTCTTGCATAAATGAGGGAAATAAAAAGGAGCACATACTTTAGCAGCAAGGAAAATGAAAAAAGAATTTGGGAGAGTGTTGTTAAAAACATTTAGACATTAAATAAATATTTTTAAACACATCACAGTCCAGAAACCAGTTACAGAGGTGAGTTAATTGTGAAATGACATAGGTATGAAAGGATTGCTGAATAGGGATAGGTTTCCAGTTCCCAAATCTGACACAAAAGGCAAAGAAATCAAGGACCTAGTGGACTTTGTCAAGTCAAGATGTTACAAAAAGCTATCATGAGAAAGGGATGTATTTGTATGTGTGCACACGTGCGTATGCGCGCGCACACACACACATCTTGTATTGAGATTTTATGGGGGATGAAGACTATAGTCTTTCAAATAGGGCTCATCAAGTGTTAGACTGAAAGGGGAACAGATGGCATGAAGAACAGATTAGGCTGAACCTTGTTGATAGTTTTCATACCTAGTTCCAATTGCAGTTGTATATTTTGCAGTTCAGGAATATTTTTTGGAATAGGAATTAGAGGCTTCCTATCCTCTGAGGCGATAGGGTAGGCCCCTTCAGCTACAATTAGCTGCTTTATTGTAGAGCAGGCTGGTATTCCCTATCTGTACCAATAGACCAGTGAGCTGGCTGGTAAGGCAACCTAGATGTTGGAGGATAGGGGAAACACTGAAACATGGCTTGGCTTGGAATAATTTAATCTGCCTTTTTCTTATGTGGCATGTCCACCTGCCTAGAACTGAATAGTTCTCACTCACTCCAGGTTACGCCAAGCCGACATGTAGTCTACTTTGGAGTGGGGAGTGATTTTGTTGCAGGTATTGTGGGAGTCAGAAAAACCTGATCATCTGTTGCATGTCAGACAAGACGTTCTGCCACTCCATCAGTTTAGTTCAACTGTCTGCTTGGTGCTGGATCTGTTGTGCAGGGTGCAACCACAGGATTCCTGATGGCAGGACATCCATTCTCTGCTTAAATGCCTCTAATAGGAGAATACATCATCTTGCATGGAAGTTTCTTTTGAAGTTTAGCTTCATCTTCAAGTTGAGTCTGACTGATCGCAGCCCTTTCATAGGGTTGTTATTTAATCAGAGGAGGTTGCCTCCTAGTTATCTGAGAAAGTAGGACTATCCCAAGGTGAGTTTCCATGGCTGAGCAGGGATTCACAACCATGTCTCTCAGTGTCCTAATCCAACACTCCGACGATTTCAACATACTGGCTTTCTAGTTGAAATTTGCTTCATTGCCAATTTCTACCTACTGGTTCAAGTCTTATCTTGTGAAGCAACAATGAATAACTGTGTTCCAGCTTCTGTGTGGCAGCCCTTTAGACATTGGAAGATATGATAGGTAACTGGAACCTCCATGCTTCCACTAAGCAATTGGTGGAAGCAAACAGTGAAAATGAGTGGCTGTTGCCTTCACACCTCACTTATGGGCTTCTTGGAAGCATCTGGTGGTGAAAAGATGGTAACTAGATAGGTATTTGATCTCATCTGGTAGATCTTACTAATGGTTTCCATCAGATTGCTCAGTAGGAGTGTTGACATAATTATAGGTGTTTCATAATGTATATCAGGTATACTAAAATCTCTTAAATCTCAAACATGGCAGCCTTACTAATTAGGCTTGTGAATATTGATTATCTTTCTGTAAACTTACAGCGCTTTATAAATAAAGGTTAATAATAATAATAATAATCTTTCCTACTCAAATGAATGGGAATCTCTGTGAGGTACCAGTTGCTTTGCTGATCTGAGTGTAACATGAATCTCAAGGCAGATAGAACCAGTTCAGATTGATAAATCAGATAGCCTGTTGTATTTAGTAGAGAACTTCTAGAGGCACTGGGTTTTGAATGTATAACCAGACTCAAAATACTGGGCTCTCTGTTTTTCCCCAATTGGATTTGAATTGGTAGTAGTGATTTTTGGTGTTCTGTGTAAACTAGGTGTTATATACTGTATGCATATTTCATACTGTATTAATAATCTCTATAGTTCAGCAGAGTGATTTATAAACTAGCCCTTATTTTCTTGTTGTTTAATTGCCTGTAATTCTAACTACTGTGTAGGGAGGGGGCTTTCTACTCATACTAAATTTGTCTTGTAGGACATGACTTCTTTCTATTTTGAGCGGAGCTGTAAATCAACATGGTTATTTTTAGTGTGCTTCCTTGTTTAAGAAATAGAACAGCTCAAAAATAGATGCTATTGAATTTAAGCTACCTGGTGAAAACATAGACAATTTGAGACTTTCAAAAATAAATGTATATTTAGCAGCAGCAAAACTGTCTGGTGTTATACTGTTTCAGTTATCTGTAAGTCAGGATTTAAGCTAATAAACTTTAAAAGTTACATAACAGTAACTGATGTGGAATTTTGTGCATTGAGATCATTCAGTCACAGAAATATTTGTTCTTATCTTATCTTCTCCTGCCATTGTTTCCTTTGCTAAAGATCAGTTTCTTACTTTCTTGTGTTTGTTTGGGATAATTCGATAGAACTGTGTATCTTCTAGATGTAGTGTATATAATATTGAATATTTAAATGTTTGTTCCCAGAAGAAGAAAAGAAAACAAAGGAAAACAAGTTGTAGGAATTGGATGGGTGGCTGTTTCAGAAAGTGGTAGAAACATGAAAGAAAACTGGATTAGCATAGTTTTCTTTTTGCATTATGGTCTTGACAAACTACCTGAAATATGCTAAGTACTATGGGGGGGGGGCATAATAACTACTAGGTTACAATTTCAGACTTCTGTCTATTACGGATCTGGGAATACTCAGGAGATTATCAGTGGCATCACTAGGGGGGTGCGAACCACACCAAGTGATAGCCTAAGGGGAGCGGTGATACTACTGCTGCACAAACACCTACCTTTTGGAAGAAATGGGTTGCGGCATTTATCTGCTTCCCTTTCATATGCTTTAAGAGATAGTGGGAGTGGGGTGAAGCTCAGTGGGAGGAGATAGGAGAGCCCCTAGAATTTTTTTAAAATTAAAATTTCAAAATGTAATTTTTTAAAAATAATTTTTTTTTAAATTTTCTGTAAAAGCATCAAATTTTTACCGAATCTTCACTATGTATATGTCAGTACATTTAGCTTGTGTGTATGATATTGTAATTTGAAGGTATAATTTTGATTTTGCTAGTTGTTTATGTCACAGCTATTTATATTACATTCTGTGGTGTATGGGAATTATGATTTATGAGTAACATTAGTGTTACTCCATTCTGTGATTTAATTTCTAGTACAGGTATGGGAAACATTTTTTTCTCTTAGGGCCCCATTCCTTTAAGGATAGCCTATGAAGAGCTGCACACTTCTGGTGGATGAGGCCAAAGCCCAAATGGTAACCCTCTTTCCTTCCTCCTTTCTACAAATGCCTCCTTTCTTTCTTTCTTTCTTTCTTTCTTCCTTCCTTCCTTTCTTTCTTCTCCCCCCCCCCCCCCCTTTCTGATTCTACTCTCTGCTCTGTTCCTACATCTGTTGGGGAGAGACATCTCTCTTGCCAGAACATTTGAAATAATGCAGAGGATCACATGATATTAGATGCACATAACTGGATACCCACTATCATCTTGTATGAATTTGAAAACTTACTTTGCAATATTGTATTCCCTGAGTGATTTTTCATTTGTAAACGTAAGACAAATTAATTTTCTCTTTATCTGCATGTTATTTCTCAGCTAAATTGGTATTGGGAACACCCATTGTTTCTCTTCATCTATTCTGTGATTAAAAGGGATCTTTGAGATCAAATATATTGTGTGTGTGTGAGTACTATTGTAACGGAATGTATTGTCTTTCTACAGGAAGAAGAAATCATTGCTAAAGATGAGACAATGGCTTGGAAATTTCTGTCCCTTGAAGAGGTTACCATACTGTTGGAACAAGATATAGTAGGAGTTCAAAAGTAAGTCTATATTGGCCCTCTACCCATGGGTCTTTCAGCACGTACCGAGTACGTGCTAGGGTTGTCTCAGAGCGTTCTTTACAGACGCTCCCTAACCCTAGCACGTACTCTGTACGTCAAAATGGCAGCACCCTGTTCACAATGGCGCCACCATTTTGACATGATGGCCGTGCCGCATCCAAATGGTGCGGCGCGGCCATGACGTGCTTGCACCGCTGCAGGGCACTTGTGGCACCCTATCAGCAGCACTGGAAGGAACTCCGAAATGGAGCTCCTTCCTGGAGGGTGCCTTGTTCCCACAGCAACTAGATTGCCACGGGAACGGCGCCAGGGGCAAAGGGGCCAAGTGACCCTTTTCTCCCCTGGCTGCGGCTCCCAGGGTATCCTGGGGCATGAAGCCCCAAGGACACCCCCTTTCAGGATCAGGGAGGAGTGGCATTTTGCCACTTCTCCCTGGTCCTGAAAAGCGCCATATTGGGGCCTTTGGGCTGCTGCTGTGGCTGCCCTGGCCCCAATACGTGGCGCTCAAGGGCAGCTGCAGGACGCCCCAAATCGTCGGTCTGTATCCTGCCATTGATAGGTATTATTCTTGGTCCCTTCTTCTGTTGAGACTGTAGACTGCATTGTCCTTTCCAAATGGCATACTAGGAAAATCTTTTTCTTATTTAGGGTTTTTGTCCAGAAATCAACCCCACACTTGTGCCTTTTTGTGTTTGATTGCCACTGTAAGATTATTTATCTACTGCTATTCTTTTGCAGGCTTATTTAAGAAGACTGTAAAAAATCAAACCAACTTAATTTCCTTAATTTCTTTGTTGTTGTGTGCCTTCAAGTTGTTTCCAACTAATGGCAGCCCTAAGGTGACCCTATTATGGGGTTTGCCATTGCCTTCTCCTGGGGCTGAGAGCATGTGACTTGCCCAAAGTCATTCAGTGGGTTTCATGGCTGATCTGGGAATCGAACCCTGGTCTCCAGAGTCATAGTCCAACACTGAAACCATTATGCCACACTGGCTAGCCCTTCCAGAATTCACTGCTGCTAACAAGATAGCAACGTTGCAATGATTAACTCATGCTCATTCACACTAAATTAGGCCAAAGCTTCTGGTGCACTTCATATATTTTGGTATCCCAAGAAGTCATGTGAAAGTGCTTTGCATCAAGTGCACAGGGTTTCCACATATTATAGTATCTGCATGGTTGCAGGTTGGGGAAGCATGTGGATGTATGCTGCAGTTTGGAGTAAGCACAATTTTTATCCACAGAGCCTTAGAAGAGTTTCTCAATTTGAAACATCGTTTGACATCACTGAAAGAGGCTGTGATATTGGATTATTACATCTCAGGATTCTGGTGGGCTAAAGCATTAGAATTCACATCTGTGCAACTTGGAGGCTTCCTGACTCTGTTAAATTTGTTGTTGGAGAATGTTGACAGTAAGTTTTGTTGCATTGTGCATTTTAAGAATTTGAGTTTTCTACTACAGCATTTTCAAACCTGTTCTGAGCCTTCTAAGTCTCACCAGGTTGTCAGTTTTATTTTAGCTATAACTTACTAATCACAATTATTTAGAGGAGATTACATTGTGCCTGAGTGGATTGCAGAGAAGTCTGAGAGCCAGAAATTGCAGTCTTAATTGTGGTGTCTTGTAGTCTTAGGTACAGTTTTCTATTCACACTGCTATTAATCAAATTAAGTTTGTAGCCAAATAAAATAATGCATTTTTAAAAAATATTTTTTATTGTTACATACATACAAACATATACACTCTCATATAGACACACTTTCCATACACCTACTAACTCAACCATAAACATACTTATATACCCCTGTCTTCTCTATTTATAATTTCCATCTTGTATATAATATCCATGTCCCCTTTTTTCCAACCTATAATGCATTTTTTTAAAGCTGACCTAAAATGTGACTTGTTTGCTTTATGTACAAAACAATGGCGGGATACAAACCGCCGCTTTGCGCCGCTCCCCCGCCAGCGCCATTTGCTCCGCGCGGGAGCTGCAGCAGCCAAACCGCGCGACTCCCGCGCGGAGCAAAAAAGAAGCTCCATTTCGGAGCTTCTTTCTGTGGCGCACTGATGACGTCGCGAAGCACCGCTGGCGCATTCGCGACATCATAGGCGCCGCGACACGTCTGGACGCTATACGTAAAGATGGTGGCGCCCATGTGGAAGGGGCGCTGCCATCTTGTACGTACTGTATACGTACTAGGGTTAGGGGGGTGCGGAAGCACCTCCCCTTCCTAACCCTAGTACGTATACAATATGTACTATATGGCGGTGTGTATCCCGCCACTGATAATAACAATCCAAAATCTTCTTCATCATGTAAAAAGTGGCTATTTTACATTACCTTTTCCAGCTGGTGAACCATGGGTCAATATCTGGCGGCATGCTGGTTGCTGGAATTCTGTATTTAGTAAACTGATGCTCTGACTTACTATCTGAAAACAACCTTAAATCTGAAGTTACAGTTAAATTGTACAAAGAGTTAGATAATCATGTGCAAAGATTCAATGGAAAACTGCTCTCGGTTCAATATTTAAAATCTCTTTAGAATTAAAATTATATTTGGTCGAGCAAACCATGATGTTTCAGATGTATCGGACATCTCCCCCTAAATGTTGGCAGTTTAACACTCATACTTCTTTATCAGGTCTTATGACTTTAGCTACTTATAGATGAGTATTTTATAGATATCGAATTCAAGAAAATATCTATTTGGAAATATGCTCAGCATATATCAATGTATCTATCTAGACTTTGTACATATAAACTTACCCATTATTTTGCCCCCTTTTTAATTTTTTCTTTCTTTCTTTCCCTTTCTGTTTCTTTTCTTCGTAATCATACTTTAAAAGTACAGTTGTCCCTTTCCTCACGCGGGGGATCCGTTCTGGACTCCCCTCCCCCACGTAAGGGAAAAAATGTGGATGCTCAAGCCTCATTCAAATGAATGGGGCTCGTGTCCATGGCAGTGGCGCGCAGGCGCATGCCACAGGAGTGTGTGCCATTGTTTTATTCCCGCAGCGCCCTCTTCCTTCCGGCGCACCTGGAAGCTGCGTAAAATGCACCCGCATATAACCTGGGCGCACTGTACAATACTTTTAAAAGTTGGTTTTAGAACCTGGTTCGTCCCTTAAGCATCAGTCAGGGATAATGTGAATTTAGGGACTGTGCTCAGAATTTTGCAGTGTGGCAAATATGCTGTGCGCTAAACTTAGTAACAGGTGCATCCCTGTAGTCTGTGCTTTCTGTATGTAAAATGTTTCTGATCTATATCTTGCCAGCCAATTACAGTTGGTCAAATCATGTTCCCCTGTGCTTGAATTCAAATCTTCTAACTGTAATAGCAATTATGGTTAATTATGTTTCTGGTTTGCATTGCAGCCAAACATATGACACTGGAACAGAACATCCAAGAACTTGGATATGCAATGGCTGGAATTGGAGAGTGTAATTCTGTGAAAAGTGGTGGGTTTGAGTTCTTCACTGTAGACCAGGCCAAGGCTATAATAAATTATTTGAAGATCAGGTATTTCTACCTTCATTCTTAAGAAACCATGCTCTGTGTGTGATAGTGTATGTTTTCTGTGTACAGACTGTGATAACTTTTACCAGCATACTTTCATATTAACATATGAAAGACTTATACCAATGCAATTTTCACTTGCCCCCTGTTTAATGAGATACTGTGGTATCACAGTGGTTAGAGTATTGTAATGCTGGACTGGAAATTAGGAAATTTGGATTCCAGCTCCCATTAACCAATGGGACTTGCTGGGTAACCAGTCTCCCTCTCCCTCTCTCATTCTCTCTCTCAGCATGCCTGCCTCCCACTGTTGACATGAAGATAAAGTTCCATGTATGTTCCCTTGAGTTCACTGGAGGAAAAAAAAGACTAATTGTAATAAATCATATAAACAAATGATAAATGAAAAACAAAGGGCTCCAGGGAGGAGAACAAAGGGGCAAACAGAATCTGATTTGTAGCTTTCTCTGTTTTGCATATGGGATTGTCCACAATTTTAGTAGTACTAAATCTCCATACACCAACCTCCTGAAGTTCCATGACAGCATGAATGAAAAAAGTGAACCCAGGTCAGTGATTAAGTATCATAATAGATAAACCTGTGCAAATATGGTTTTAAGTGTATAGGACAGGAACAGACAAGGTGCAGCCTTCCAGATATACTTGATCTGTAACTTAGGTCTACCCTTGCCATCATAACCATTAGTGAAGAATGCTGGGAACTGCAGTCCAACAATATATGCATGTCCACACTTTGCCTACCCAGGACAGTTGCCTGACTAAATAAATTTTAATCGAGAGTTCTAATTGACTGATTTAATTGGTGAAATTTGCATATGGATTACGTTTCTGATGGAAAATTACATCAGAATTCAAGCGAGGACATTTGGGTATTGCAGCCCTACCCACCGTGTGAAATAAATGCCTCTTAACATTTGCATGGAAATGCTCACTCTAAATTTCTCTGAGTAGTTGCAACTCTGAGGTATACTGATACAAATGCATAAGAAAGGCATTGCTGGCTTGCAACAACGTTGAACGCTTCCCTGAAGCTGAAAAGGAAGGTGGGAGCCCTTAACTAACATTTGAAAATATGAATGTGGAGATTCCGTTGGCTTTCAGATGGTAAAAGAGCACTCAGGATGCAATCTACTCATTTGCCAGTTAATCCCACTGTATCAATAGGGATTTCATCTGAGTAGATACATCTAAGATAGCACACTATAGTAAATGGCTTGCAACACCAGACAATGACCCAAACCTAGTTTGTATTCCCAATTAGAGTAGTCCCAATAAATCACTATAACACATGTGTGTGTGTGTGTGTGTGCGCGTACACACACTTACTGAGCTCCCATTGATACAGTGTGTCAGCTCTAGTCAGAATAAATAGATTTAGATTGCAATCAAGGTATTTTTTCAGCAAGGAAGAGGACAAAAGCCAATTTTAAGAGAGAGGAAGGGAGGAATGATCAATCCATGAGGGCAGTTTCCATACAGAGAGAAAGAAAGTTCAACCTTACTCTGCTTCCTCCTCCTGCTTGCTGGCCAAGCTCCCAGAAATTCCTCCCTGGCTGATCACCTAAGTGGCCCAGTACATGATGTTGCTTGCAAGACAGTAAAGCCTTCTCTTCTAGGAACTGCATTCTGGGCAGCTGGAGAGTTGAATCTCTAGGCTTGATATGCTCCTCCAGCAGCTCCCATAACATGTGACTGAGGGGAGCGGATTCAGGTCTGCTTCTTCTCGTTCCATCTAGCTCCATTGATGACTTGGATCTCCCTTTAAACCAGGGGTGGAAAAAGTGACTTCTAAATCATTTTCTGATGGCAAAAAGGCCTCTTCTGGCCTTATAAAGGCCCTGAGAAAGCAAGAACATGGAGAAATTGTCCCCCAAGCCTCCTGGGTGGCAATAAAAAATGCAAAGTCTCAACTTAGTGGCTGACTCCTAACTCACAACAGGTACCCACCCCTAGGTGAGAGGATCCAGGTTCCACTATGTGCCCTGTAGTGCGTAGATTTTCTCAGGAAATAGTGAATTTATCACAGTACCCCAGACAGATCTGATATTACACCATTGTGAAATGTTAAGAATGGAGCTGCCAGGCCAGATCATGAGAAGAAGTGTGTAGGAAGAAGGGACTCTACAAGTCCCTGAAACCTCCAACCAGCATGACTCTGGGAACTATATTCCTAAAGAGGATTTTTTTCCTTGTCTATATGCCAGACAAAGCAGGGCTGCCTGATGCTGAAGAGAATACCAGGGGGGAAAAGAATTAAAAGGAGAGCCCAGAGTCAAGTATCAATCATTAGCCCTGCACAGACAATTGCATTTACCCAAGAATGTTTCTTGCAACATAAACTTGCTTTTAACCTGCATTTTTAACCTGTATATTTTAAATAGAAGTTTGGATTAAGTATGCTTCAATTTTTTTATTAATGATTTTTTAAACGTTGTACTGTGTTTTTAAATGATTGTGAACTGTCTTGGATCATGTGCTAGAAGAAAGGTGGTATAAAACAGACCGGCAGGCAAATGGTACCAAGCCCCTGCTTACTCCCTCTATATTTTTTAAATTATGGATTTGAAATATTTTCTTTTCCCTGGTGTGAATATTCAGTGTTTTACTTCTCATAACTGGTTTTTGGTGGAGAAAACCTCTGAAGAACATAGTAAAAATGATGGAAAGGTCAGATATGGTAAAAATTGCTTAAATGGGCTAAAACTCCCAGAATCCTCCAGCTAGTATGGTTTGGAGACTTTTAAAAAAAGCCTTGAGAGAAATTCCTAAGTAGTTTAGCACAAACCATGCAGAAGCTCTGATGGTACCTTAATGTTCAGTAAAAGATGACAGTGGTTCCACTCCTTCCCCATTTTTCATCTTGTCTCCTGAGGCAAGTGCAGGTATCAACATTATCATTTGACATTTTCTTTCAGGAAACAGTTAAGCTAAGAAAATATGTCAGCATTAATCACTTTCAGATACTTGCAAGGTGTCCTAAAAGCCCTACCCTGCTACTTCACACACATCTGTAATCATTTGTTGTGACATGCTAGAATTCTAACTATCGGTCACAGTAAAAAGGAATGCCAAGCATATTCCATTCTACTGTACTGTTTAGTAGTAGAAATATACATGCTGCACAAGCTAAATAATTTGATAGAAATGTGGACAGATTAAGTTCAGTAGGACCCACAGCACTAATAATTTCATATATACACATTCTCTTTCTGATCATGGTGTCTCCCCTGCCAATTTAGTATTTCTGCCCCTCATCCCCAATATTTAATGGCATGGATTCATAAAGCTGTAACAGAAAAGAGTCTAAGACAAATGACCGGTATTATTGTGTGGTATTTCAGACATGTTGCATTTAAAAAGAAAACTAAGCCAGGAGGATTTGATTGATGGGTTTCCTACTGTGTAAGTTTTTTAATTTTGTTTTATGGAAACTGGTGTATTCTTACATTTGTAGCCCATCATTCCTTTCCATTTTTGCATTTCACATCAATCCTGTGAGGACTGTCGGGCTGGAAGACAGTGACTGGAACAAGATCACCCTGTTAGCTTCCTAGCTGAATGGGTTTTGAACCTGTATCTCTCCAATGCCAGTCTGGTGCTTCAGCAACTATGCCCATGGGTTCTCAGATTCTTTACAAAGGATTGTGTCTCTTCAGAGCTATGCTGTCAACTGTGTTCCCTGACCTAGAAGTATGAGCTGATTGTAATGCACTGTACTGACTTTAATGCCTCCCCTCTTCTAGTAGCTCAACAAAGGTCCAAAACACACTGCAGAAATAATCCAGTTTGAAACTGCTTTAACTGCACTGAATCAATACTAGGGAATTCTGGGAACTGTTGTTTTGTGAGACATGGAGCCTTCTCCGTCAGAGAGCTCTGGTGCCACAAGAAACTACAAGTCCTAGGATTCTCTGGCACTAAGCCAAGGCAGTTAAAGTGGTCTCAAACTGGATTATTTCTGCAGTGTGTTTTGGACCATCGTCACCTGTAGGAAATGTTGGGGAGAAGGTGTCTTCTGGTGAGTCCCTTTCTTGGTTTTCTGATTTTTGATGCTCCCATCTACATTTTCTGGTTTTAGCTGTATCCCTGCAGGCCTTTCAGGCATCCCTTTGTAAACAGGAATTAATCAAAGCTATTAAGGCTGCCTTACCATGTCTTGTTCAGAAGCTTGGATTAGGAAGAAATATTTTGATAGTTACATCCAGTAAGGATCCGTTTGCACCCCAAATATTTAAGCTCCGTCTGAGGGAGTCTGGTTCCCCAAGAAGTATGTATGAGATTTCTAGCTGATGGCTTTTTCTTGGCTGGTAGCTGTAGCAGAAGTAGTAGTTTCCTCCTAACTGCAGAGTTGGCAACTTGATTGCAAAGGATATTGTGTTATTACTCAGGAAGAAAGGGATAAGACCGCTAAAGTCCACTGTGACTGCTGTGCTGCCTCCATCAGTACTTCCAAGTGTGAGAGGGTTGTTCTCTAATTGGTCATTCTCTTGCTGCAACTTCTTTATAATCCTTGATATCAGTGTTTTCTTGTTGCTATGGCTGCAACTGATGAGACCTTTAAAAAAAGTATTGTGATGTCACCAGAATCTACTCACAAACAGAAAGACTGTAGTAGAAAGGCCATCTATTTGAACAAGCATATGTACCATTTGATCATTTAGAAAAACAACAAAGGGTGTTTCCAGATGGGACAAATATGTTGGGGAGGTGGCAGATTTGTTGCTGTATGCCAGTTGTTGTTTTTTTTTTAAGAGCTAGATGGTGTTTTGCCCATTTTCAATTTATAAAACGATTTCCTCTCTTTTTCTGGCTCCCCCAACTTGGTATCCAGGTGCTCCATGGTAAGAGTAGGTTATAAATTAATCAAATTGATAAATACATTCCCATCACCTCTAGTTAACATAGATACAACCAGGCTACTGGGGAAGATGGGATTATATTTAAAAATGCCTAGAGGGAAGTAGGGTAGGGGAAACTGATGGAGAAGAATACATCCCAGTTTGGGTTCACAAACCCAGAGCAATTTCTACCTCAAGCTTGGTTTTGCATTTGTAAAGTGGGAATGATAAACTGTCAGATATGGCAATGTGATAGGGCATGGAAGAAAATCCATATAGTTCACAAAGGCTAGTATTTTATGGGGTGAATGTTTTCCTTCAGTATCAAAATGACCCCACTGTAGTTTGTGCTTTGAGTGTTGGACTACAACTATGGAGACCAGGGTTCGATTCCCCACACAGAATGGGAAATTGGGTAACCTTGAGCGAGTCACACAGTTTCATCCCCAGAAAGTCCCATGAGAGGTTTGCCATAAATCAGAAGCAACAACAACACTGCTTTTACAAAACATTTTCTGAAAAGACTATTCTTTAATAAGGCATCCATTTTTCCCTTGTTTTCTAGCTTATTTCAACATTATACTCTGTATCAGTATCTTTTCCACAGTCCCAGGGAAGAACTTGTGATCGGAGATGAGGTAGGTAATTTATATGACTGGAACTGATTAAGTGGAATATTTTAATATGTGTTCTCCAGCATCTGTTTGCTATAGCTCAAAGCAACTTTGTGTCAGAATTGCTCAAGTGTTAACAGCACAGAATAGCAAATGAAAGAGTAAAAGAAAAATACAGTAATGCCTGTCTCCTCAGGAATTTGAAATTTAGAAGAATAAATATGCCATTGTTGGTTAGACGGCTGGCTGTATTGACAAAAATATCTTCATAGACAACATTTATTAGGGTAGTGTGCAGAAATTTAGGTATAAGCTCCGTTGAGAAAAAGAGGAACTGATCTACAGAGGTTTCCAAGTAATGTATGCATTTCTTGTAGCTGTTTTGCTTCATTTAGGTTCTGTTGCAGAGTCAAAAGCAAGGTTTTTGCACTTATACTGAAGGCCAGGCTTTCATTGAGCCAATGTCTTGGGGTCCACTGCCATAATTTTCCACAGTCACCAAAGATGTTAACAGTAGTAGTGGTAAACTTCTAACATCACCCATCACCATGCATTTCTACATTGTGACTGTTCATATCCATTCTGTAGCATAGTAACCAACGTCAGCTGTCTGCTCCCACTTCATAGACATATTGTTTCCTCTGGGAACTGAAATTACATTCTAAGTGTCCACAGCATATGTTGTTGCTTGCTCTTCAAAATGCTTTCACCTTACACAGCAGTTGCCTCATGCTTTTGCTGACCATACGTATCAGGTCTCTTCTTGCACTATCCACAGAATGATGTTACCACCCAGCTTCCCCCCATAATATTTGTTATTTGACCTCGATTTAAGTACTTTGAACAAATTTATAGAGAAACCCATTACACATGTGAGATCCCTATGTGCATTGCTGGTCCAGGGACGTAGCCAAGAGGGGGGGGTCCTTGGGGTCCGGACACCCCCCCTTCCATTAGAAAAATGAATGGTGTGTGCTGCTGCGCCGCCGCAGCCAAGCCCCATTATAATGGTGGCACTTGTCTGGACCCCCCCCCCTTCCTAAAATCCTGGCTCGTCCCTGGCTGGTCCTCTGGTTTTTTTGCTTTAGTTTTCCACACACAGAAAATACAAGCTATTTCTAAGAATTGAAGAATGCCTAATTTCTTTGGCATTGGGAAATGATACGACAGAAATCACAAAGCTCCAATTGGATTATATTTCTTTCCTTTCAAATTTCTTTAAATATATATTTAAATAATGAAGGGCATCTTAATTGTTTTCAGAGAGACTTTTAAATGATATTGATCTGAAAGATTGCTTCCAAATAGTTCAAAAAAGTGTTTGCCTATGAGAAGGCAGCAGTATAGTGAGGGAGCAAAAAATAAATGTCACCACAATCCTGCTGACTGCCAGCTTTCATAAATCAGGTGGTTTAATAAGAATAAAGAAATTGCAAAAGAAAACTCCCAGACATGAATGTCAGACTCTTCTGAGAAGGCATACCTTGGCATTTAGCTAACAACAGGAAACATTTATCTAGTGATGTTCAAGTCTTTCTTTAATACTTACTTAAGTAGTGGCAGTTTATGGAAATAATTTGCCATAATAATGAATCTGGTCTACAAAATAGTACCTGTTTGTGCAGTGACTTTCATTTTAATGACCATTCCTGCATGCATTCAAGGATGATACTGGACAAATTTATTCAGAGGAGAAAAGAAGCAAACTGACAGAGCAATTTTTTTCTAAAATATTTTTATGTCAGACGAGTGAAAAAGTATTTGATGGCCCAGCATGTATGCCTAATCTGGTGTTATTCCAGCCAGATCCTATGTGCGTTTACTTGGAAGCAAGGCCATCATAGCCCAGCAGAAATCTTTGCCATTGAATTGCAACCATTGTCTTCTTAGCTGTCATGACTTTTGTCAAGGCCTTAGCAGTGTTGTAGTTAGACTGTTGGGCCTTTTCTTTACTAGTGTCCATCTAAGAAATGTCCTCCCCAGAGTGACTCACCTGGCCATTTACTGGGGGTGGGTGGAATTGCCAGCAGGTAAAGACACTTTTATCTTCACAGACATTTTAAGAAATATTTTAATGCTTTTAGAGTTATTCTTTACATTTGTAATACTGATTTTTTGCCCTTGGTGCTGTTTTATTTTGATTTTATCTTAGGCTGTTTTATTGCTGCTGTGTATCCTTGATCACATGTTTATGCAGGCCTATATACCTTTCTCTTTGTAGTGCAATCTACCATTTATTTTCTGGAAGACATGGATATTGTGTTCAGTATTGTGTATTTTATATGTTTTATTATTGTGCCCTGTTTTGAAATCCTTACATCTAAGCAGTTTATACATCTTCATAAAAATAATATATAAATACATGTTTGACTGGACTGACACAAAAATACAACAACCACAACAGATATGTGATGCCTATATAGCAGATATTGTGTTATGTTAGAAACAGTGTGGAATTGGCTCAAAAATTCAGGCAACGTTTTAGGCATAAATAACATGTATTTCATTTTACTACAAATAACTACAGAAATAAATAAGTTAGATCATTATATCATAGATCACAGGCTTATTACTATATGTTTCTTCTTTGTAGTATCTGTGCCTCATGTTTTTGTCTGCATAGAACCTCCTTTGGAAGCTTCCACAGTTAAATAGTTTTGGTTTGAACTCTGCTCCCATTCCCTCAATGCACATGTGCAAGCACACTTCAGCTCTCACACCTCACTTTCTTTTCATCTGCCCCATCAGCAGCATCATTTGGAATGTTCTTTTCACCTGATCTTTTTTGGGACTTGCTGAGTGTTCTTTTTATTTCTTCTTTCTGTGTTTCCTCTGTTTACTTTTGGCATTTTTTTTTTTTGGTTAATTGTTAGCAATGGGGTGGTTTCCCACACTGAACTATGGTAGGTGGCATCTGTGGCCTTGTTGAAACTGTGTACCTTCTGTGGGGGAAAGTTAGTGCATTTCAACAGGTGCTCAAAGTGCCTTTTTTTTTTTGGCTTGCGTGAGGGTCATAAGACCTACTCCTGCCCCATCTGCAGCAGTTTCATGAAGCAATCTATCAAGAACAGAAAGATTAAGCTGAAACTTGTTGTGTGGGAAGGTATCTTGAATTTGACAGATTTCGTGGCAAAGGGCTGCACACTCAGTACCATGCTCCCACCTTTGTCTAACCCTTGGAGTAAGGTGAAGATGTTGGATTTTGATTTGGCGCTGGCCATGCTGACAGCAGCCTCGGTTTTGGAAGCTACCTTGGTACCGATTACTTCAACAACTTCATGCCCAGCCATGATTCCACATTACGGGACATCAGGATCATCTCCTCCACCGACTCTGGGTAGGGATTTCACAAAGACACCTTGGAAAAGGCATTGCTTCAGGGTTGGGGATGGTATCCCAGCCAGAATGAAAAAGATAAAGAAAACTGGGATGTATAAAATTCAGACAGTTCAGTCAGAATACTCCTTCATCATTGGCATTATCTCTGGCACCGACACTGGTACAATAACACTGACAGGCAAGCCTTGTTGTTTACAGTAGTTTGGATTCTACTTCTGATTCAGCCTGAGCCATTAGTACTGGATACTTGGACTTTAGTTATGGAACTAGGGCCTGAAATGCTTGGGCCAAATAAAGCCACTTTGGGGGTGTTGCATTTAGATGACACATGTCCCCAAAGCAGCTGGAAACCACTCTGAGGCCGCACTAAAGTAGCAAAAGCCAGACCTTTTAGAAGCAGATTAAGTCCACTTCTGCCAGCGATTACTTGGGACTGCAGTGGCAGCCTGCTTTGGAAGTGGACCGTACAGTTGCTTCGGTCCCAGCATGATCAGGTCTAAAACAGCTATAGGCTTCTCCTTCATGGTCATCTGCTTTGGCCCTAAAGGGGAAATGTCACTTAATGTCATTTTATGTTGTCAGTATTGACAACTGGACCACCAGAAGATATCCCCTGATGTCCTTTGCATGAGATCCTGCTCTGAAGGTGAGATTAGGGAGACAATAGTGAAATGGCATCAATCCCCAGTGACTAACTATGTCATAGAATCATAAACTGTTGGTACTGCGCTCCATAGGGCATTTTCAAGGCAGGGCATCTCTTCACAGGTATTATGGTTTTCTGTTATGAAGATCTCCTTCCCATTACAAGCAGGGACAGGTACTCCAGAGGCTACTCACCTTGTTCTTTATATTTAGACCATGGAGCGGCACCTCCATAGTACGTGGACTAGGAATGGAGACATGGAGGTAAAAGCTTCTCCAGAACTCCACCCTACTGTGCATACTGGATTAATTCTTTGTGCTATGGAGATTATCATTCATGCTGTTCACACCGTTGGGATAGGGAACATTATTCTGATGAGTGAGCAGGAGTTTCTGCCCTTCCTCCAAGGGATTACCATCATTACTAACATAGCCATGAACTATCTCAAGACCAGAAACTGCTGACCTCAGTGTCAACTGCTGTAACACCAATCGGTATCACACCTGCTTCTGCTGTTACAGATATGGCAGCTTTAGCATCAGGTCCAACTCTCACAGCAACAACTTCCTTGCTTGTAGCCTATGATTTCAACATCAGTGCAGTCATCTATGGTTCAGGTGCATATACTGCAACAGTCTTTTCCTATGCTGATTTCTCTTCCCCTTCAAGGGAGATTTTGGATTATAGCTCCATTGCCCTTGTTAGAAGAATTTGTTACACTGTTTGACAAGGTGGCTATAGAACCAGTTCTTAATCAGCAATGTTTGGGCTGCTACTCCCAGCAATTTACCATTCCCAACAGAGAACTTGACACTGTTTTGAATCTGAGGGACATATGCCATTGCATCAGAATGAAGTATTTCTGAATGGTCACATTAACAGTGTTAACTCCTCTTCTTCACACAGGTAATTGGATTATAGCCATATACTTAAGAACTGCCTAGTGTGATGTAGTGTTTGAGCATTGAACTGTGGCCATGGCCATGGAAACCCACTGGGTGACTATGGGCAAGTGAAATTATCTCATGCTCAGAGGATGGCATTAGCAAACACCCTAAGAAGAAACATGGCAAGAAAAGTCTTTGATAGGTTCACCTTAGGGTCACCATAAGTCAAGAATGGCTTGACGGATGCAACAGCAACAATTTCCATATTATGACAAGACTTACACATCGAAAGTTTCTATGGCTTGTGATTGGGTGCCAGTTATTCCAGTTCAGGGTGCTTACATTTATGGTAGCTATAGCGCCAACAGATTTTACCAAGTGCATGGCATCTGTCATCTTCTTTCTTCGTGCCCAGAGAGTTCACGTTTATCCTTAATAGATGATGAGTTAATGGTCACAGACTCCAAATACAAGTTGAAGAGGGCTGTCAAATTCACCTTGTTTCTTCTTCAACTCAGATTTGCTGGTGACACCAAATTAGGAGGGGTAACTAATTCCTCAGAAGACAAGTTCAGAATTTAAAATGATCTCAACAGATTGGAGGGCTGGGGCAAAAGTAACAAAATAATTTTAACAGAGAAAAATGTAAGGTACTTCACATAAGCAAATAAAACAAATGCACAGATAATACGATGAGTGGCCCCTGGCTTAAGAACAGTACATGTGAAAGGGATCTAGGAGTTTTAGTTGACCACAACCTGAACATGAGTCAACAGTGTGATGTGGCAGCTAAAAACCAATGTGATTCTAGGCTGAATCAATAAGAATATAGTGCCTAGATTGAGGGAAGTAACAGTACCACTCTATTCTCTTTCATTCAGACTTCACTTGGAATACAGTTTCTAGTTCTGGGCACCACGGTTCAAGAAGGATATTAAGCTAGAACATGTCCAGAGGAGGGAGAGAAAAATGATGAAAAGTTTGGTCTTTATGGTCTCTTCCAGATCTATGATTCTGTGATTCAGGGACCTAGGTGTTTAAGTCAACTGTGACAGGTCCCAGCTGTCACCAGTGTAGGGAATCCCTTACATACGGGCTTTTGTGGACTCGTGGACCCTGGCATGGAAGGTTTTTTCCTAGCTTTTATGAGGGTTGGCCAAAAAGGGACAGATTGAACCACATTGGGACCGTTAGTTCTGCTCTATTTACTAAAGAGTAGAGGTTCCCAGAACAAAGCATGCAGGGAATAAAAACACAAAGACATTTTAATAAATAATATAATAATAAATATAATATATATATTTATATTTATTTACAAAGGCATTTTGGGTTTGATTAGGGAATTTATTCACTGTAGGCTCTGAGTAATACAAAGATGAGTTAGGTGGAGGTGCTTTAATCCTGATAGTCACCAACTGGTGCTGATGGCTTCTCTGGAGGTAAGGAAACCAGGACTGAAGCATATTTCTGATTCAACTCAGCCTCTCTCTCTCTCTCTCTCTCTCTCTCTCTCTGTCAAAAGTTTGATGTGAATATAAAATGGGAGAATACAAGCCTTAGCTCTTTGGATGAAGGAGGAATAAAAGTCCTAATGAATAAATAAAAGGTATGAAATAGATGATGCTATTATCTGAAAGAGGTGGTGGAAATACCCTCTGTCTGAGATCTACTCTGGTATCAAAAGGAATAAAGCACCTTGGTCTTTCTAGTAGAGTACTACATTTTCAGCCTCTTAAGGAAGAGTCATTCAAAAGGCCTGCTGAAATTTTCATCTCTTCCAAGTAGAGCTTTTTGCCAGATGCTGATAATCTTACATAATTTGGGAGTAGGTTGATTGCAGAAACAATAGTTTATCTTCACATTTTATGCAACTGATTTAAAATATTTTATGCATGTGAGCCCAGAAGATTCAAATTACTCCCTTGGATTGTAAACATAGGCTGTATTTCTAGTGAGACATGTGAGTAAGCACACACATAGCCTTGTGCTACTCATCAACACCATCTACCACAATATTTGCTTCTCATCTAACTTTCTGGAAGCTTTTGCTTTAACCTCTTGTTTCCTTCTCTGTCTCAGGTAGAGATTCACTGGGTTAGCTTATTTAATGTAGAAATATTTGCCTAACCTACAAATTCAGAGGCCAGAATGGAAGACAAGCTAAATACCAAGAATTCAACAGAGCATTTTCCATTAGCTCATGGTAGGTCTCATAACAAATGTTTACATTGCTCAAACATTAACTGCATAGAAACTTTTATTGTCTTCCTTTTGGGGCACTGTACTAATTTATATTACATAGGGTGATATATTACTGCATTTTTAAGGGAATTTTGGGAACATTTTCATATGCTAGCTTGAGAGTTACATGTTCATGCTGTTCTTGAATGGAGCAGCCTTAAATAATTTTAAAATGTAGTTTGCTTTGAAGCATTTTTTTAAAATAAAAATAATGTGTTTGAGAAATGTAGTTTTTCTCCTGTATTTCTTTAGTCAGTATGATGGAATAATTTTTTTTTTATGGTTCAACTGACTCAACGAATGCTCACTTTTTGATAGTATTCTATATATCACAGATACTGTCAATAGGCACCTCTTTTGCTCAGGCTTGTGGAAATGAATTTATCTGAGCAGAAAACCTTTCCAGAATATTGTACCCAAGGTTTAGAAATGTTATAGGGTCAGATTGAAGGACCCCTTTTTTATTGTATGTTAAATGTGCTCTACCATTAAATTTATAGTCACCTGATATCATCTGCTGGAGTTACCCTCGTTAAATAGTAACTGTTTACATGAACTTGCTGCTCTCTTCAACATTCCCATACTTGGACTCTCTCCAAAGCTGACTTTATTTTATTTGGACTGTATCACATGTGCACTCGAATTTATTACAGGAAAATCCCCCTACCAGGTTCCCTAGGTTGCCTGTTTGGAGAAAATTAATTAAAAGGTGTTAACTTTCAAAAATTTGGAGTTGGAGCTTGGTAGTTGTATATTATCAGTTCAGTAGTTGGATATTCAGGAATATCAACCATCTAAAATATGTGGGTGACACCATACTACTAGCGAAAAACATTGCGGAATTGAAATAATTACTAAAGAAGATCAAGGAAGATAGTGTAAAGGCAAGGCTTGCTACTGAACATAAAGAAAACAAGAATAATTGACCATGCAGAACTACATAAATTCAACCCAGACAATGAAGACATCAAAATAGCTAAAGTTTTCCTGCACCTTGGATCAAACATTGAACAGAATGGAGCTTGCAGTCAAGAAATAAAAAGAAGACTATGAATGGGAAGGGGAGCAATGAAAAATAGACAAGACCCGAAAGATTAAAAATATAGAACTGAGCACTAAAGTTAGACTCATCCAGCCCATTGTATTCCTCATTGCCATGAACAGATGTGAGAGCTGGACAGTGAAGAAGGCGGATAGGAAGAAAATCAAGTCGTTTCAGATATGGTTTTTGAGAAAAGTGCTGGGAATACCATGGACCGCCAAAAAGACAAACAGATGTGTCCTCAAAGAAACCAAGCCTGATCTCTTTCTGGAAGCCAAGATGATCAAATTGAGGCTGTTGTACTTTGGCCACATCATGAGAATGCATGACTCATTAGAAGAAAACAATAATGTCAGGAGAGCTATAAGGTGTTAGAAAATGAGGAAGATTGCATGCCAGGTGGTTAGACTCAATCAGGGACATCACAGGCCTGGATCTACAAGGCATAAACAGAGCAGTGGAGGATGGGAGCTTGGAGATGTCTCACCTATAGGGTCGCCATGAGTCGGGGTCAACTTGGGAACAGTCAACAACAACAACTGGGTATTATCAGTACACCAGAATGTGCTCCCCCCCCCACTGTTTCTCCTTTCTTTATCTTTGCAAACTGTTTTTGCCCCCAGGTGGCTGATATTTGAGACACATTCCTTTTCTGATTTAAAACTGGGAGATAATCTCATGTTTACATCTTATTTTTAGTGTATGTGAGAATAACTTGCCCTCACAGTTATCAATAACACATGTGTTCTTGCAGGAGTCACTATTAGTACCGGCTCCTGAATGGAAGGAGGAAAAAACATAGAACAAGTGATTCATACAGGAATACATCAGTCAGCCACTGCTGAAAGCAGATGAACCTGCTACATCAGTTGTGATTAAATGATGTAATCACACCAACCAGACACACAGCAGAATTGCCTGCACTCAGTAAAATATAAATCAGGTAGCAGAAGGCAGGACCAATTCCTTGAATTATGTAGAAACAGAGAGCACTGAGTAATTTAGACTCACCGAAGATTTCAATTAATGTAAAATATTAATTTTTTTCAAGGCTCTATAAGATTTCTGATGACATATGTATGTACCCTCTTGAGCATTGTAAGAATTTAGTGGTTCCAAGTTAGTCACTGTGAAGATGTCCAAAGCTAAATCTGTGATCAAGTTCTAGTTGATGATCAGATTCACGTGACAGGCCCAATCTTTCAGTTTCCTTTCTCAAGGACCAGAGAGGTGCTGAATTCTGTAACCAGAGTTAAGGTGTGTGAAAAAGAGATATCTTTTACAGCAAAATGTTAAGCAGTGCAGGATAGATCAGACAAAAGTCACCTGGAATAGTTAGGACAGTCCTAAAGAAGGCTAGACTATAACATTCTGGTGGCTGAAGTAGAGTAGGAAATGGAGACCCCCACATTCCAAAGGCAAAGTACATAGTACCTAAGGTGAATCATATTATATTAACACCTGACCCAGAAAATTTAATAAATTGTTGTTTTATACTATTTCTAGACCACTGTTCATCCCTGTGGACACCAGAGCAATGTACAAATGCCTTCCTATCTCAATGGTAATGCATGTATAGTTATTAAATGAAATAACTAACAACTTGTTGACTGAAATTGGAATATAATCAAAAGATTAAGTATTTATTCCATAATCCAGAAGAAATTTTCTGGGATGATTTCACCTTTGCCACTTGAGTAAAATGGGATTTTTGGATCTTTTTGCATTTGTGCTGGATGTTAGTTTAGTGGTTATAAAGTTAGTTTGTGTACCCTGTGTAAATGGCTGTGGCAAAGTCTTTGGAAAGAATGTGCTTTGATAACCCAGCCCAGTGTGTGTGTGTGCATACTGTATAGATGCTCCAGCACCATTCATTCAACAGAGTACCACACCTTCAGTAGGAAAATCACATAAGCAATTTGTAAAGCATCAAAATGCCTCGGTCTCAAATTCATGGGATTTCCCTGTGAAAGATTTGTTGCCAAAGGATTCCTGGTTCTTCCCAGGATAAGTCCTCTCTAATCTTGCAACATCATGGGAAAATCTTTGCAATGATCATGCAAATGTCTCGGGAAAATGCCTTTTTAAAACTCCTGATTTACCCCATATGATAAAATCCATAGTGTCTGTGTTTACCAACACCGACATGAAAAAAAAATAGAAATCCAATAAAAACGTGGGTCTTAAATTTGAATATATATTATATGTTGTTTATCTACACTGACATTAAAAAATTAAAAAATTGATTTGAAGTAATGACATGATTTTCTCTGTGGAGTAGGTAGGTGGGTTCATCTTCTACTTTCTCAATACATTATAAGATATTTTGGAGACACATAGCTCTGAGGAGTAACAGGGGGTAAGACTCAGAAGTCAAGGCCTGCACATGATTTGAGTCTTGTTATTCCTTCTCACCAGTTTGGGAAGAAATAGTCCTTACAGTAGTTTCTTTTTATACTTACACTGAAAAATTATTTTAAAACTCTTGGTGTTACTCCAGCTTCAAGTTACAAGATGCCAGGTATCAATTCTCAAATATTGTATCTCAATATTTGTATCTCAAATATTGATGAGAAATTCTGCTTAAACATCCATAGTGTATAGTGTGGAAGCTATGTTTGGCTCTAAACTTAGAGATTGGCTAGAAGCAGATAGCTTTATTTGCTTTATGTGAATCTGAAAAATTGTTGGTAGAGAAATTAAGAATGCATGAATTGAAGGATGTCTGTAATGTGAACATGTAGCCTTCACAGCCTTCATGACAGGGAGGAAAAACTGTGGCCCCTGGATCTAATTTGGTTTGTGGAGATTTCCCATGTCTGGGTCTGGGGAAGACTGTATCTCTCTGAAAACCTTGTTATCACTGATAATAGCAGGATTTCCCTTTGCCCCTCATATTCTTCCATTTGGGAAGTGGTTCAGTGCATATTCCCTTCATTGTCTGTCAGTGATAAATAGGATTCCCAGCCTTGCTTTACTTCTCTCTTTGTCATTCAGTTCATGCAGGGCTGGGGGAATGGTAGTTATCCCCCATTGTGATTCCCCGCCCTGCTTTGAGAAATAAACCTAAGAATATACATTTTCTCACATTCTAGAAAGCTGTTTTTTGAAACTCACAAATCCCTAAATTGTTCAAGTTAAGAAAGTCTCCGTTTCTAAAGTGCAGATGTGAGAGATAGCCAAAGTAAGCTAGCTGGTATTGTACTATTCTCTCATGTACCATTAATGGATATTTTCCAATATTAAGTGGAAATTGTTGCACCAGCAAGCAGTATATTTAATGTGAAAACAGAGCTCATACTTACTGAATAACTACAGCTGCGGAATGAGTGAGAATGTGCATTACTATTTAAATTGCTACCATATGGCTTGCCCTATAATACACATTTTATATTTATGAAACTTTACCTAAGGATGTATTTATATTTCAGGGTTGTTGTTTTTTTAAAGGAGATAACAGTGTATACAATGAGAATATAAAGTATTGTTATTGTGTTCTTACTTTTAAAAGAAATATCTTCAGAGTTAAATATTTGTGGCTTGCTAATCCAGGGTTGTCTGGCTGGGGGGCTTGGGCTGACTGAATTTTCAAAGCATAAGACAATGGAAACATTTAGCAATGCAAGGAGGAGGAGGAGAAGTGACATGCAGAAACCTGAAAAGTTTTAAAACTATTTTGAGCATGCTTTTAAATCTCAGAGCAGAATCTTTCCTCTGCTTTATCTAATTAAGGAAATGGACTTTATAGGAAGGTAATTGAGTTCAAAACTAGGGCTGACTTTTCATGTATTTTTAATTGTCACAATCTAGGAGAGAAGCAAAGCACCACAATGTTGCCAATGTTTTAGTTTTGAATTTCAGGATATGCTGCTCATCCTAACGTAGGCGGTATCAGCAGTAAGGGATGGGAATGTTTTTGCTTTATTTTTATATGAAGTTTGGGAAACTAGACATTTGTTATTAAATTTGTCAGAAAGAACCTGAATTGTTGCTGTTGTTTAGAGTTGTTGCTGTTGTTTGAAAAAAAATGTGGCAGAAATCAAAACATGAAAACTGAAAGCTTGTCCATTCCACTCAGAAGGCTTGAGTGCTTATCTCATTAAACTCTGCCTTTGAATGCCTACATCAGGGGTAGGCAACCTTTTTGAGCCGGGGGCCGGGTTGCTGCCCCTCAGACAACTGGGGGGCCGAAGCCGGGTGTGGTAGTAGTATATGAGTCCTTCTCAGTGCCACCTATATAGAGTTGCCATAACCCGGCAGCCCCCGTGCCAATCACGGTTTCGGGGGGCCCCTCCCGGTCCCGGTCCGGTTTGGGCCCCCACCCGTGCCTTGTTCCTGGTTTGGGGGCCCGCTCTGGCCATTGCTGCTGCTGCTAATGCGGCTGCTGCGGCGCCAACCCACCTCCTCCTCTGGCTCCGCCTTCCTCCTCTTCCTCGGCAGCAGAAGAGCCGCCGCCACCGCGCCCCCACTGTGAGGGCTTGCGCGCCGCCCAGGCCTCAGCAGGGGCCAGTGGCAGCGCGCGCGCCTGCCCCGCTTCCCTCCACGCGCGTGCGCACCTGCCCGCCCTGCTTTCCTCCGCACGCGCGTGCGCGCCTGCCCGCCCCACTTCCTTCCATGCACGCCTGCCTGCCCCACTTCACTCCGCGCGCGTGCGCGCGCCTGCCCCACTTCTAGGAGGAGGAGGGGGGAGAGGAGGAGGAGGAAGGAGCCGGAGGAAGGGTGCCTGAAGGCCAGGGCAGAATTGGGGCAGAGGAGGAGGAGGAGGAGGAGGAAAGCTGAGTCAGTGGCCATTAGGTCTGCCTTGGTATTTTGGGGTTTTTAAATTATATTTAAAAATATAAAATACTTATTTTATTTAATTTTTTAATTTTTACTATTGCTTTTTATTTTTTATTTTATTAATTTTTATTATTGCTTGTTTTTGTTTTATTTTATTAATTTTTATTATTGCTTGTTTTTGTTTTATTTCATTAATTATTATTATTGCTTGTTTTTGTTTTATTTCATTAATTTTTATTATCAAATATATACACCCCTGCCTTGTTTTTTATTTATTTTTTCATTATTTTTTATTATTAAATGTATGCAAGTGCATTTTTTGTGTATTTATGGTGCTTTGAATGCTAACAAGTCTGCCTTTCTTGGCCAATTATAGTGGTGATGATGATGAGGAGGAGGATGATGATTATGATGATGGTGATATTGATATCAACAAGCCTCTGAGGCACGGCCAATGTAACTTGCTGTGATTTTTACAAACTCATGCGCAATGAAGAAAAACCACAGTCCCTTGACCAAGTGCACACTTCTGAGAAGTAAAGTTGAACCCGAGGGCAAGTACATTTCTGCCATCTGTCTAAGAATAATGCCAAAATGTCCTCCATTTTGATCATGCCAAAAAACATGCATTTATATTAAGATTTTTTTAAAAAAACCTCAATTTTTTGCGCGTCCTCCATTTTTATAAAAATGTGTCCTACATTTGAAAATGTTGCCCTACATTTGTCCCGGTTTGGAAGTCCTCACTTATGGCAACCCTACACCTATAGCACTACCCTCAGCCTCATTTAAGATAGACTGTGTTGGAAACTGGTTAGTATTTCAGTTAGAGATTGTGACAGAATACCAGGGTTCTGCAGGTAGGTCTAGGAAAGCAGTAAGTCTGAAAACAATTGCCTATCAGATTTGACAATGCAGACTAGTTGGACCATGGTCTCACTCAATATGAGACATCTTCCTGTGTCTTACTTTACCACATGAGGTGAAGATTTCTGAAGCAAGGCCATGACCAGTCCAATTGTTCCTGATTTTGGAAGTTACATGTTTGGGGGAGGTAGCACATGCATATGCATGCTTAAAATAAAAGATACTGATTTTTTTAAAAACTATGACGCGTTACAGAGCGCCGAAAAGCGGCGCTCTGCATGCGCCATCATTAGCTGCGCTGAGAAGTCCCAGTGGCCAAACCACGAGGCTTCCCGGCGCAGCTAAAAAGAAGCGCAAAAATGGTGCTTCTCTATGCGTCGCGGCTATGATGTCGCGAGGCGCCAATGGCGCACTCACGGTGTCATATGCACCGCGCAATGTGCGGACGCAGCACGTCCGCTATGTAAAGATGGGGCCCCCCGTGTGGAACGGGTGCCGCCATTTTGTATGGACTCGGTCAGTACTAGGGTTAGGGGCGTCCGGAAGGGACGCCCCTTTCTAACCCTAGTACGGACTGAGTCCGTACTTTATGCCCGTCTGTAACGGGCCTATGTTGCTTTAACAACCCTGTATCAGCAGCCAATTTTATAAATGGGTTACTGTAGTTTGATGCAGGGATGAAGTTTGTCAGCACCCCTTCTCCCAAAATGGATTGCTAAGAGATCCATTTCCAAAGATACTCTTTCTTCTAGCTTGATAGGTAAAGTGTGCACATTAGTAATTCTGATGAGCTTAAGTTTTATCCTGACATTTCCAGTTGTCTGTCACTGCATTAATCAATACAAAGAAGAATTCAACTCCCCATTTGCTGTGATTCAGTTTAAAATAATGGGAGTTGATAGTCAGATATTGTTTTTCTGCTTATATATTTTCCAGTGACTTCCTTTTTATACAGAAGTGGAAAATACAGATAAAAGGGTCACTTGTTCAAGTTCTTCAAATACCTTCTTAATATTCTTACGTAGTTTTACTCAGTTTATTATATATGATGTCCATTTATCACTGTAATTCTTCAGTATCCGTACAGTTCCCTTAATGGTCCTTCATTTGTTCTACTAAAGACTGCTTGTTAGCTTTTGAATCTCTGCAGGATTTCAGATTTCTGTTTGAAGAGTTTATATAGAGGAAAGACTAAATTAACCCGTAATGATTGTTCTACTTAGAGAATATTTAATGGAGCTATTCTTTTCCTGCTTCTGTTAGTGGATATCTGTAGGTGTGTGTGGTTTTCATTAGCATTGCTAATTTCAAATTTTGATACTATAGACATTGTTTTTAAAACTGAAGATTGCACAGAGGTTAGTTTGCTCTTCAAAAATTTCTTACCAGAGGACACTTGAGTGCCCTCATGTGGGAGTTTCAGAAAGTTCTCCCCATTGCTCCCTCTCAAAACATCTTACTCAGTATGTTTATGAGATATGTGTTTATGCAGGAGATGTCCTTGCTTGCTTGCTTGTATAGAGGTTTACTGTTTCGAGCAAGACATGTTGTCCCACCCAGAGCAAACAAATTTTATTTTGCTTAGGAAACCATTTGTCTTGCTTTTTCTGACTTTCATGCAGTGTACTGTCAAATCTGCCTATAAGAATGCTTTCTGAAATAACTACCCTCCTTTCAGAGAAACTCAACATGAAATTAATTGCACAATGGAAATTGCTAACAACAATTCAGGCTTATCTTTGCATTTCCTAACTATTATGAATTTAAATTCAAGGCATTAAAATGCCAGAAGTTATGTGTGGAATTTGAATATTATTCCAAAGAATCTCTGTTGTTCAGGAATAATTTCTGTTTAAACAGGTAAGAATAAAACAGGTAGAAAATAAATAAAGGCTGTTTCAAAATGATAAATTAGAAAGGTTGAAGTTGTGTGTGAAGGTAGAATGAGTTTTCATATTATGGTCATGCAAACCATAAGCCACATGATAGCTAAAGCACTTGTTGCTATGTCCACTGAAACATTCAGATTGTAATTTTGTTCTGGCATGTGTTTTAATCATGACCAATTTTAGTGGCGGGGGGACTTTGGGAGCAGTTCAGTATTACGGTAATAATAATGGTAAGAATGATAAATAATAAATATACCAGGGCAATTTTTTATTAATTTCCGTTACTAAGGGCTTATATTTAATAACAGAAAGAAGAAAGGAAGTGAGTTTGATGAAGGCGACATACATGTTTGTAACATTTTAAACCTATAGTTCATTGGAAAATAGTACCAGTGTTCAAGGCAAAATATTTTGCTCTTTTCTCCCTTCATAACATTTGTTTAAGAAGACTGAACAAAACACACTAATGGGCTGTGTAGACCGGCCAAAAAGACCATCATTGGGGCATAGGGGCTGCACACTCTGGATCTGCACCAAGCTAGTAAGTGCCAAAGTAGGACACTGTTTTCTTCACTCATAGTGAAGGAACTATGATTAAGCTCAAATTAGAAACACAGAGTTGGAAGAGACCACAAGGGTCATCCAGTCCAACCCTCTGCCATGCAGGAAAATGTAATCAAAGCATTAATTTCTTGTAGATTAGTGCTATTCTAAGTGGTGGTCTGTGGACCTATGCTGGTCCTTGATGAATTTGTAGGAAAGAAAGAAACCATTGTAGCCTATGGGAACAAATATTACATAGCTTGAGCAGCACTTCTGCAGGTAATTTCAAAATTAAGTTTTATATTTTTGTGTAGATCCTGTAGACCCTATCTTAAAAACACTCAGAAACATTTTATCCCACCTTCCTCTTGTTTCCACAGTTCAGCAGTTCAGATGATTTTGTATGGCATATACTTGCAATAATAAACCCCTGCAGAGATAGATTTTGTATGCAGACTGTAGTCATAGAGCATTGTGATTTTCAACCCAATCTGGAGCAGGAATGGGGTGGGGGCACTCAAAGGTGAGCCAAATGTTTTGTTAAAATTGGGGCAAGTTTGTCAAGGAGCTTAAATGATGCAGGATAGGCAGGTATAGACACTGTGCCCTGGCAGCTGTTCAAAAGATGCTGGCCCTGGGTAATATGGCATTGATTCAGGTGTTTAGCACCAGAGAGCAAACCATTTTAGCCTTTCTGTCCCATGTCCATTATATTTTATGATCTTCAAATTCTTGAGAGAACAGGTAGCAAGTCTGTTTAAAGTGGCCCAGATTTTCAGCAGTAGATTCATGCAACAAATGAACCAGTTGTGTATATGTGTGTTTCACTCTAAAGGCATCTTGGCCATCATGAATATTGCTTTCATTTTGCTGTCCCATCCAAACCTAATGCTCATACCATTTTTGCAGCATATTGGCTGGCAGCTCGATCCTGTGCATACTTACTCATAGATAAGGCCAACTGTGTTAATGGAATGTACTCATAGGTAAGTTGAGAAAGACTCACAGCCCAAGGGTCTGAGTTACAAGGTTATGAAGTTGCTAGTTCATGAAGCCATTAAGCCACTAGGCTGGATGCCTTCGGAAAGCCACTGCCTTTCATTCCTAGCATCACCTTACTTGTAATCCATATGGAGGTTAATGACACTGACCTACCTTTCAAGACTGTTGTAAAGATGTGAAGCACTTCAAATACTTCAAAGTCTAAGTGCCAGATCTTGTGAGACTCTTAAATATTAACTCCCATAGCTCTGTATTGAAGGGAGATGGGACATAATCAGTATTGGTATAACTATTGGCCCTATTGTCTCTGGACAGAATCCTGTTGGTGAGTTATGATGGCATAAACTCCAGTTTCACCAGACTATACAGTTTCTTGGTCACTGGAAAGGAGTTATGCCTTATCTCCTTGGACGACACCGACAACAACCCAACTTTAGAGCACTGAGGCAAACCTTCACAATCACTCAGTAGTGGTCATTATCCTAGGTGCTTTGCAGGCACTTGTGCAACAGGTCATCTTGCCTTTCAGTGAGATACATATGCAACATAACAGAGGCATAATCTTGTTAGTCTGGAGTATCAGTATGTAAAGGGATGTTAAAGCACATTTGAGACTAACTGTGCAAAAGAAGTTATAGCATGAGCTTTCATAGACTTGGTCTACTTTGTCAGATGCAGGGAATGCCCTGGTGCCCTGGAAGGACCTTTATAGACTGTATGAATACCCATGGAAATGCAAAATTTTTGAGTGTGGTGATGAGGTGACAAGATTGGTTTTAACTGTGGTCACTGAAGGACAAAGGTGGGTGAAAAGATGCTTCCTAAGGCCACTGTGGATGGATGATCATATGAATGGTGGAGGGAATTTTGGAATGCAGTTTGTGCAGGCTAGAAGCCAGAAAGGAGATATGTTAACAGACTAAGAGCATCTAGTGTTATGTCTAGTGTGCTAAGAAGCCCTTTTCGAGACCGAGTGCCCAAACTCAGAGGCATTCCTTCACCGGGTGGCACAAGGGGCAGGATGTTCTCCCTCCAGGTGGCAGGACTTCCTCCTTCTGGGGCAGGGCTTCTGGGGAGGGTCTTCCACCTTCCGGGGGAGGGACTTCTGCCCTCTGGGGGGAAGGACTTCTGGGGTGAAACTTCTGCCTTCTTGGGGTGGGACTTCCAGGGAAAATTCAAGGCACACTCTCTCAGCCTACCAATAGCAAACCCCTCTCTGATGAAACTTGCCAGGAAAACCCCATAATATTTTCTCCTTAGGGTTACCACAAGTTGGAAGCAACTTGAAGGCACCACATACACATCACACTCTCTCAGCCTCCAGCAAACCTCCTCTGAAGAAAATCAGAGTCACCCTAAGTTGGGAAAGACTTGAAAGCACAAAAAATAGAGGCAAGTCACCCTCTCTCAGCCTCAGAGGATGGCCATAGCAAAAAGAAGAAAAAAAGCTCTGACAAAACCTTGTCAAGAAAATCCTTGGGTTGCAGTAAGTCAGAAACAACCACAATTCTGCTCAAAATGGAGGACCTTTTGGACAGCTTCCTGGACAAAAAAGCCACGTATGAACCAAATAAAATAAATAAAATACAAATAAATAAATTCCTGTTGGTTGTTCCCAACAATGAATGAACATGTAGGATTCCATTGATTCAGTGGCTCTAATCTAGGCTGCATATATACTGTAGAAATAATATAGTTTGAGGCCACTTTAACTGCCATGGCTCCATCCTACAGAATCCTGGGATTGGTAGTTCTGTGAGACACCAGCACTCCTTTGCAGAGAATGCTGAAGTAAAACTACAAATCCCAGGACTCCATAGGATGGAATTACAGCACTTAAAAATTGGTGTCAAACTGGATTATTTCTACAATATATAATAGATGGTGATAAAAAGGAGCCAGGATAGTGGTTTGAGCACTGGACAACTTTGTAGACCATGGTTCCCATCCCACCCTGGTCATGGAAACCCACTGGGTCACACTCTCTCAGTCTCAAGGGATGGCAAGGGCAAACCTTCTCTAAAGAAAATGGCCAAGGAAACCCCACTATTGGTCAGAAAGGACTTGAAGGCACATAACTACATATCAGCAACCCTTTACTGCTCCCCCAGAGTCTCCCCCCCCCACACACACACACACACAAGCTCGAGCCCTGCTTTTCTTTACCTTTTCTCTTGGCTTTCTTCCTTGTACTCCCCTCCAGAGACATCTCCATAGAAGAAGAGCCATTGTTGCTTTTGCTCTTCTTGCTGTTCCTCTGCCACGGGGACAGCAGCAGCAGATGCTGAGGACGAAGGTCTCGGCCAGCTCCCGGAGCTCCTCTGGATGGAGCTGCACCAGGCACAGAGCAGTGCTATAGGCCTCCAGTGCCTCAGCATGCACCTGGCCAGTTCCCTTGGTCTTCTCCTCCCCAGTTGAGGGCAGCAGCACTCCCCGGTGCTGGGCCTCATGAATCGGGCACACATGCGGCTCATGTGGGGTGCATGTTCCACCCACCTTCATGGCAGCAGTGACAGCGTGCCTGTGGAAAGTGCTTTGCGCACCCACCCTGGCACGTGTGCCATAGGTTCTCCAACACGGCCATAGTCTTTATTCGATCTTCTGTTGATCTACTGGAGTTTGTGAACATATCCTAATGCAGCTGTTTCTCTTTCCAGCCTTCCCTTTTAGTTTTTTGTTCAAGGATCGCTGTCCTGAGATCAGGAATGGAATGCTCAGGAAGACTGATGTGCTCTGCAATGGCCTTTGTGTATTCCCATTCTTAATATCTGATTTATGTTCATTTATCCTCTGGTGCAGAAATTGTTTTCCCAATGTGGAGTAGTGAAGCACATTGTGGCTATCACATAAGAGGATGGGCAAATGAAAGTGCCTCTAATATTCTGGGTTATGTGATTTGGTCCTGTGGTGCCTTAGCCAAAGTAGATGTATGGGCAAAGTAAGCATTTGGATTTGTGGCAAGGTTTTGTACTTCATGGAAGACAGTTATAAATAAAATGACAAGCAATGAGACAACCACATTGGAAACATACCACTAAAAAAGAATTTTTAAGCAATGTGGCTAACATTTCATTGAATATTCTGCATTCTTCTAGGTTGCTCCAGCCATCCCCTCCTTTTTGAAGAAAATTAAATTTAGATTGAAATGATATTTGTCTGCAGTTATTTCTCAAAATACCTAGCAACGTAATTTATGACAAATTAACTCTTCATTAATTTTTGATACAGTGCTGTTAACGTACATCATCGTTTTGTCTTTCTTGTAGCTGAGCTATACAAAGCTGTCACATTTTCTGTAAAGACAGCCTTTATGTAGTAAATCTGTTTCTGATTAAATCTGACATTTTGTTAGTACACTAGTTGAGGCCATGCTGCATGTATAACCTTGTGATTATAATGGATTCTTTTAAAATCATTACAAAGAAAGAAACATATTTTTTAGTGTAACAAAAATATGAAGCATCTCTTACAATTAAAAACAATATATTTATGATTATTCTTTTTAGTCGTAAGTAAAAATGAATGGTAGATTTAAAAGATACCTTGTGGAGAGGAGGTCGAGATTGCTTTAAAGTGCATCGCAGGAGAGACATTTATGAGAACACATCCATTACATTTGATTGTGTCAGCAGCCAGACCATATCTTTTAAATGTTAACAAGGTATGCTTGCAATTTACACTGAGGAACGACATGCAAAATCTGAATTAAAAGCTTAACACAGTTGCATGGTCCAGGATGTTATTTGCAGACTGGAAACATTTTGCATAGAACAGGATCTCTCATTCACAGACTGTTGCACTAGGGCTTACTCTTGATAGGAATAGAGCTGAGCTGTGCTTTGCATGCCTGAAAGGGGCAATGGAACAAATTGGTATGATTTACCTCTAGCCAGTGACCATAATCCTGCCTAACCTTGAACCCTTTTATCAACAACTTTGATTTTTGCAATGTTTTTAATTATTTTTGTTAGTGATTTCAGTTCATCTAGAAAACAACACCAAACTATTGCTGCTTCCATTGTTATGTTCAGTGGTAAGACAGCCAGTTTGCAAATCCGACCAGTCAGTCTTGTTGAACTTGGAGGGCTTGTTGCAATATAGGATGAGCTAGAACTGGAGACAGATCATGTTCAAATCTCCATTCACCTATGAAGCTCACTAGAGCCCGTTACAGACGGGCCTTAAAGTGCGCACTCCGCGTGTGCTAGGGTTAGAAAGGGATGTAATTTCTGGACGCCCCCAACCCGAGCACATGCGGAGCGCGCACAAAATGGTGGCGGCCGTTCCACACGGCCACCACCATTACAACGTCACGACCGCGCCGCATCCAAACGAGGCAGCATAGACGTGATGTCCTTGCACCGTGCGAGGGCGCTTAGAGCGCCCTTTACGCAGCGCAAGAAGGAGCTCCGTTTCGGAGCTCCTTCTTGGCTTTGCGTCGCTGGGCGCAGCCTTCAGACGGCTGCGCCAGCGACGCAGAGAAAAAAGGGGCCAAGCAGCCCCTTTCTCCTCCTCCCCGCCACCGCGGGGTGTCCTTGAGGCTTGAAGCCCCAAGGACACCCCTTTCCAGGCTGCGGGGAAGGGGCCTTTTGCCGCTTCCCCACGTCCCGGAAAGCGGCGGATCGGGGCCTCAGCGGCTGCCGTTCTGACCACTGAGGCCCCGATACAGCGGGGAAAGGGGCGGGTGCACGCCGCCCCAAATGGGCGGTCTGTAACCCGCCTAGGTGACTTGTTTGGGCCAGTCAAATCCATTGCAAGTTGCTGCTCCAGGTCCACTATCTGTATTCCTAAAGCCAACATTTTTGTACCCTGTTTAATAATAATAATAATAGGATTTATTTATATGCCGCCCAATCACTGGGAATCCAGGCGGCTTACAACAGAGGGAATAATAGACGGTTCCCTGCCCTCAGGCTTACAATCTAAAAAGACACCACACAAAAGGAGAAGGGAATGATGGGGGGGAGAGGATCAAGTCCAACATTCTTCTCTCCCTCTGAGGCCTGGACCAAGGCAGATGGACTGGAGGGAGGGCTCTTCTTCTTCAGGCTAGCCCTGATGGAGCTGGGCCAGCCTATTCTCTCCCACATAGGCCAAAGGATGACAGTTCTGGAGGGAGGAACCTCTTTCTTCAGGCTAGCCCTGATGGAGCTGGGCTCATATCTCCCCCCCCCCCCCCCCAGCTGCTTGGTGAGTCATTTTAGAAGTCTGAAAATGACACTTCATAAGCAGAAATTTGAAACACTGAATTCCTGGTTTGGGTTCAGGTTTGGCTGATGAAATTTTGCTGTCTCAAGGATATCTCAAATGGTGCCCTCACCCAAGTCAAGATGTGTGGTAATAAAAACTAATCAGATTATTTTGCTATATGAGGCAGAGATTCCCACAAGGATGTCTTATTACCACCCTAAGGCAATACTGTTTTCTTAACAAAATGTTTTCAGAGGAGTTGCTGTTGCCTATTTCTTGAGGCTGATAGAGTGTGACTTGACCGAGGTCATCCTGTGGGTTTCCATGGCTAAGCAGATTTAAGAACCAATTGTTGCCCTTTCATGATACGGAAACCTGCTAGATGAGGTGGTTATCTGACTTTGCCTAATGACAAAGCTGTTGGCATGCATCATCTGAAGTCTTTTAGTTTTTCTGTTGTTTGAGATCAGATACTAAGCTAGAGGTTTCTGATTATGAAGTTCTTCAGAATACCTCTTTCTCTTGAAGATTTTTGTTTGTTTGAGCTGCTCCATATTTAGCATTGCATGTTGATGATCGATTATTATATAACACATCTTTCTTTATAAAGACTTTAACATCTCTTTAGCATTCAAGGCTACTAGGTTTTTATGAATCTCTTCCTTATCTCTTTGCTGATAATGTTTCATGCATGGATCTGTCTTCCCCCTTCTAATTTTCTTGACTTCTTAATCTGTTTCTGTAATTTAAAGAGATGAATAAAGCCAATGTTTCAATCAAGGAGATGAACTTTGTTTTCCTCTCCTTGATCAGAACAATATGATACATTAATCCAGTTATGAATGAGACTGCCTATGTAAAGAGAGATCTTGTTAAGCTCCTTTACTCAATACATTTGTGAACACAAAAGGGCCGTTTTGTAATACTATCACATTGTGCAGCACCATACTCTGTGTAAGGCTAACTGACATCTGTGCAGCACTGTCTACCATCCATGGAGTTGTTATTGTTATTTTCTTATATCTTTCTCCCAGGAAAAACAGGGCTAGAAATGATGCAGAAGTGTTGACAGAGGGGCAAAGCTACGGCACTTATAACATACAGTTCAAAATTAAAGCTGGAGAGGAATCAGAAAGTAGATTGTTGAATCTAGTTCTGGAAAGATACCTCCTCTCTCTGAGAGGAACTCCATTTTTAGTAGTCAAGAAGTCGCTGCTACTGAAAGCCACTGGTCTGTACTATCTTCTATATGGAACTGCAACTATTCAGTGAGGCTGCAGCTGCACTGAAGAAGTAATGCACTTTGACACCACTTTAATTGCCATGGCTCACTGCTATGGAATTCTGGGAATTGTAGTTTTGTGAGATATTTACCCTTCTCTGTCAGAGTTCTGGTGCCACAATAAACCACAAATCCCAGGATCCCATAGAATGGAGGCATGGCAGTTAAAGCAGTGTCAAACTGCATTACTTCTGCAGTGCAGCTGCAGCCTGGATAAACTTTGACCTGAAGCAGATCGGCCGAAAGGACTGCACTGGCACAGTTCACACTGGGACCATGGTGACCGCATGGGCTTGATCCGGGCTGCTGCCATGGTCCTAAACCTGGTCGCCAAAGGGAGTAGATACTATCTGCTCCTTTTTGGCCTGGTTCTTGTTGTTTGGTGTGGTGTTGGCACAGCTTCAAGCCACATTCAGGGCATGCATCCTGTAAATGGCACACTCCCTATGTGGCCTGAACCTGCATCATTTTGCCTGTGTGTTTTGGGCCTTTGTGGTTTAGGAATCTGGAAAAGGTTGAAAAGTTAGAAGCTGTTACAGGCTAAACACTTTGGATGATAAGTTCATGTGAGGACTAGATACTGAGGACCTTGGTGGAACAGATTATAGCTGTACCATCTAATACATTGTCTTCTGAATCCCTGACCACTCCTTAATCCAAAGCATCTTTATTCTGCTTTGTCATGACACCCAAGGGGAAAGAGCAAAGGATTCATATTGTTGCATACTATATTTGGTTTTCTGTTTTAAACTTTTAAATTAGACAATGCAGTGCCTAACAGGGTAATGAGGAAAGGAAAGGTGTTGTTTTAATGAGATTGATGATAAAAATGTTCTGCGTGTCATCTGAGAAATCATATGTCAAGATTGCATGGTTGGATGCTTCTCTCTTTAGGTCTTTTTTGCAATTGAGACAAAGTATGCCTAATAATATAATGACTGCATATGGTTTTCTAATGTACAAAATTAAAATGAATGCAAATTTGGGGAAATGTGATTAATCACCTTTACAGTGCAGACGTGGTTCACTCTTGGTTAAAGATATCCTTTTAAAACCCAAGGCATGAATAAATATGTTGTTTTTTTGCTGAAACATGTCTACCAGTCAAAATGTTTTATCTTATTTCCTAGCTGATATTCTCCAATGGTTATGTTTTTGATTGTGTTTTAATTTTGCTCAACTTTCCTGCTAAATGCAATTGATCACTAGATGGAGACAAAACAATTTACCTTTATACATTAGAAGATTTACAGATGGTAATCAAATCTCCAGCTGCTATCTACTTTGTCTGGGCAATTTGCCAGCTTTACTGGCAGTGTGTTGACTTGGAAGTGGGTAGTGACATTCTTTGATGGAGATCTGGTGCGATAATTTTTATTTTATTTTATTTTTTGCTCCTGCAGTGAGACTGGGTTGCCTTGGGTTGTTGTTGGGTCATGATAAACGATACATGCTGTGGTCAAAGTATGGTGCTGTCTATTTTCCAATTGGAAACTTCAAATCTAAAAAAAAATCCAGTTGTACATGGAATGCAATCAACAAATGTTGGATAGAGCACTCACTTCTCCTGTTCTTTGTGAGATGCTCTCAAGCTAGAGAACAGGAGATAAAGGAAGAGAAGGAAGTCAGCTGAAAAGAGTTTTAAAATGAACAGTTTCAAATAACTTAAAAATCTAATTACTTTATTTATTCCCCATCTTTCTCCAAGGACAGCTCACAACATAAGGTAAGATAACGTATAATGAAAGTAGTGATTAATACAAAAATAAAAAATAAACAAAACAGTCATACTAAAAATTAATTTAAAACAGTTTAAAAAGACAATTAAAATATAACAATCATAATAATAAAATAACACAATTAAAAGACAGTCTCCATTGGCCTGTCACCTGTGAAAATTATTATTTTATTTATTATATCCCACCTTTCCCCTAATATTAATATAGGGACTCAAGGTGGCCTTGGCAGCAGGCAAGGGATACTCTAGCTTCTTGTGGGAATTAATTCCATAGACTGGGGGTAAAAAACCAAAAAGGCTTTCTCTGACATTCTCAGTGTTGTAGGACAAAGAGAAAGTCTTCCTGTGAAGATCTTAATACTCAGGCAGTCTCATTAGAAAATATGGTCTTTGAAATAACCTGAGCCCAAGTTGTATAGGGCTTTGTAAGTCATAACCAACACTTTGAATTGGGCCCAGAGACAAACTGTTGTCAGTGAGGCTGTTGCAGCAGGGGAGTTGTAGCCCCAGTCAGCAATCTGACCACAACATTTTGGATAAATTGCAGTCTCCAAAGGTAACCCCACGTGGAGTGTATTATAGAAATCCAAATGTGATGTAGACAAAGTATCCCAAATGGGATATAAACAAGGCTTCACTAGGGCAAGATATTACTTTCCCATGAATGGGTGCAGCTGGTACACTCCCTTTAACTGTGCAAATACATTTCTAGCTGCCACAGAGACTTGGGCTTCCAGGCTCAGGGTTTTGTCCAAGAGCTCATTTCCACTATAGAATCATAGAATTGGAAGAGACCGCACGGGCCATCCAGTCCAACCCCCTGCCATGATTTAAAGCAAATTGCTGATTGGGTTATATTTGCCTTGTTCCCACTTGAAAGCAGTTTCGATCCTACTGAGATCGGCTTCAATCGTGATAAAGCGAGGCAAACGCAAAAACAAAAAAACCCACGCTCTTTCTTGATACTAGTTCTTTGCTGGTTCCTTTGAAAAGAATCAATTCTGAAGCATGTTCAGCAAGTGGGAACGAGGGATCTCAATCACATCATTCTGGAGGAGAGAGACTATGGCAAAGCAGGTTGATAGAGGGGTGTTACATCCCTCCTCAGTTTTTGGAAAATCAGCCATCCCCCCCTCCCCCCGCACTGCCTTTGTGCTTGTGGTGTGACCTATGGGTGCATGATCATATATTTTCTTTTTATAAAACAATTTGACAGAATATACAATCTATTGTATCTGCAACTACTACTTGCAATTAGTTGGGTGGTGCGCCAGTTAGCAACAAAGACCAATGGATCGCATATTCTGTCATTTATTATTTTTTATGTTATAGTTCCCAAGCTGGGCTGCTCAAAGGGGAAATGGTGTGCTTGACTCACTCAGGGCTGCTGTGGGCCTGCTGGGGTAGGCAGAAAGAGGGAATGATTCTTCTCTCCCCTCCTCCTCATTGGATTCCCAGCCTTTACTTTCGAATAGAGCCCAGGCTCCTGAAATGAAAAAGAGGGAGTGGTTCTTCCCTCCTCCTCAGCTTCCCTGCCTTTACTTTCAAGTAGAGCCCAGGCTGCTGGGTTAAAAAAGAGGGAGTGATCCTTCCAAGGCAGGGTGCTGCAGCGGTTTGAATGTTGGACTGGGACTTTGGAGATTAGTGTTTGAATCCATATAACTAGTAAGTGGCCTTGGGCTAGTCACACTCTCTCAGCCTTAGAGGATGGCAATGGGTGGGTCCTCCATAGGGGTACCACCTCAAGCCCCTCCCATGTCCTCCAAGTCCTTCGAGGCTGAGAGGGCATCACCTCAAATCCTCATGTCCTCCAAGTCCTGGGGGACTGGGAGGGCACCACCTGTTCCTCCCCATATGTTAAGTCCTCCCCTAATGTCCTCCATTCTGAGCATCACTTAGAAAGCTCTGCATCGACGTTTCTAGGAGTGAATTTGGGGTTTTTGATTTGAGGATGTCCTCCATGCCCTCTGGAAGGTTCTCTGTTTTGAGCATGACCAAAAGGCATGTACAGTACTGACATTCTTTGCAGTGTTTGGGGCTTTGATTTGGGAATTTCCTCCATGTATATTTTTTCTGGATGGTCCTCCATTTGGGGGGTGGGTGTCTGGTTCTCCCAGTCCTCCATATATATATATATATATATATATATATATATATATATATATATATACACACCCCTATGGAAAGTTCTCCATTTTGAGCATGACCAAGAGGCATGCACTAACATTCCTAGCAGTGTTTTGGGCTTTGATTTGGGGGTGTCCTCCCTGTATATTTTTTTTCCTGGATGGTCCTTCATTGGGGGGAGGTGCCTGGCTCTCCCAGTCCTCCCTCCCCCCTTCTTTCTTGTGTCACCAAAGACGTGTAGATGATTGACATGCATTTTAAAGTGGCACAAACTAGTGGGAATGACAGTCATGATTAAAAAAAGAAGTGATTACAAGGGAATAATGAAGAGCTCTGCTTTCATAGCATTCATTCAGAGGCGACACACTATCCTTAGCTGAAGCTGTTTTTGAAGGCATGGGGAAGTATATTTGGGTGTCATCAGCCTACTGGTAACATCCCACCCCATGCCTCCGGATGACCTCTCCCAGCAGTTTCATGTAGATATTGAATAGCACTGGGAAAGAATGGTACCTTGTGCTATGCCATATAACAGCTCTTTGCAGAGCAGCTATCCCAAGCACCACCATCTGGAACCTGCCTGAGAGGTAGAACAGGAACCATTGCAACACAATGCCTCTAGATTCCCAACCCCTCAGAGATTCCAAAAGGATACCATAGTCAATGGTATTAAACGCCACTGAAAGGTCCAAGAGCACCAGCAGGGAAACACTTTCCCAGCCAATGCCAAGATCATCCACTGCGGCAACCATAGCCATCTCAACTCCATGTCCTGCTCTGAAGCCAGTTTGAAACGGGTTGAGGAAGTGTGTCATCCAAGGTAGATGTAAACATGGTCAGAACTGGGCCACTTTTTCCTCTCATCATGTCCCTGGCTTTAATGTATTGGTCTTGCTGGTTTGGCAAAGCTGATCATCATAATTATCTCACTATCCTGGCTAAATTGTTTGCACAAATACATAGGCTAACCAGCTAGCCACCGTAGTCTTTTCTATCCACGTTGCCAGTTTTTATTCTTCTCAGAAGATATTCAGTGTTTTCTTTCCATTGTGTGTGCTTGGTCTCATTGAGCTGCCTCCTCTATTTATGGCTTTTTCCTCACATTGTTTTGTGACTTGTGAAACTTTAGTGTATTACCAAGCCTGTTGATAATGTCCCTGTTATGCATGAATGGTGCCATTTTGGCTATGCAGAAATCAGCACATTGAGAATGAGTTCACTACTGGTGTACAGGTGTTGTGTGGTTGCTAGTTTAATGTTCAGATTTGATTGGAATCAGATTTTCGTTCTCGCAAATAAAAATTAAAAATCGCAAGTTCTGTTTGTTCATGTTTCTATTCATGATGGCAGGCAGCTAAATCAAATCTTTCTCCTGTTTGATATAGAGGTGAAACCTTAATGCTTCCAACAGCGTGCAGCAAAGATGCAGAGATTAATCCAAATTATATGACCATTCAGTTACAGATAAGACATTAAACCAAAAATCTTAAAACTGACATTCTGTTAAGAATGGAAGCCAAGCCACAAAACAGAGAAAGCTGAAAACATGCATTCATATGCTCAGCTCTTGCATCTTAAACTCCTTACTGTTTTACTGCACAAAATCTTTTCTCATGAATCTCAGCTTGAGGTTAAATTCTTTGTGATTATAGAGATCTTTTTTAAACAAATGTCATCTCTTTTGCTTTTAAGAAATGGAAATTAAATTACAGATGGTGAGGGATAAGGAGCAAAATGGCTCTGTTATGTAACAATTCACTTCAGGGGGAAACTATTTGGTTGAAAATGGTTATTGTTTCTTCCCATTCCGAGTTAAACACATTTTAAATACCCTGATTTAATAACATGATTTGCTGGCAGTTTTCAAAGCAACTCACAGTAGAAACTATTTCAAGCCCAGCAACATTGGGAAATAACACTTTCCAATGCTGTCTAAGGCCAAATAATAACTTCTGGCTTCTGAATATATTATACTTCACATTATTCCGGACTTGAAGCTTCTATGGCTTTCCTGGATGGGGGAGTTAATTTGATAAATTTGCTGTTGCCTTACCATGTTTAGCACCAGTCTAACTGATTTTTATCCATCTCATGTGTTGATCTTATTTGATCTTAAAATTTGTTTATAATGGAATGTACAGCTGGTTTGGTTTATGTGTTACACTGGAGGCCTCTAGTTGCTTGAGAAAACGGTTTCATTTCAGATCCTCAAATCTGATATGGTGGCAGTAAGGCTTTAAATCATTTTGTTAGCAAGCTTGTAGGTTTTAAGAAAAGTGACCTCTTCCCCTGGGAAGGAAGAAGTTACATCCTTCCTGCTTTGTTTTGCTTTATCTTTCTATAATGATCTAACCATATTACTTTACTGCAAATAAACACTCAAGTGGGTATACATACTTCTGGTGCAAGAGTGCATTCGTCAAAACAGTGCCAGTACACCAGCACTGCAGGAATGTTACATAGGGTTATGGTTTCTTATTTATGCCTGGATCAAAGGTGCAGTCATTGCTTGTCTTTGTCCAACACATTTAATTATTATTATTATTATTGTTGTTGTTGTTGTTGTTGTTGTTGTAGCACTGTAAATGTACACAGCACTGTACATACAAATGATCAAATCAATAAAAAAGAAACTTGCCAATTGTGTACAATCTACACAATACGTATAAAACAATAGGTAATATAAAACAGAATTGGTTAAAATAAGCAGGCAACAATTAAAAACATCAACATCAACTATTCAATGACATATCAGATAGATAATCACATAGTGCCTGGGAACACTTCTCTGAACAGTATAGTCTTCAACTCAGATTTAAAAGTGGTCAAAGAAGTGATGACCCATGTTCATGGGGGAGGAAGGTTCCAGGAGTGAGGGGCAGCAAGTGAAAAGGGACGAATCCGGGAAGGGGCAGTGGAGATCCTAGGCTGGGAGAGCAGACCTTGATTACCATAATGGAGGGTATGAGTGGGAATGTACAGAGAGAGAAATTCAGAAAAATAAAGAGGGGCCAACCCATGCAGGGCTTTAAAGGTCAACAACAGAAGCTTATACTGAATATGGAAGGGAAAGGGGAGCCAGTGAAAGGATGATAATAAAGGAGAAAAATGGTCGAAGTGGTGAGCGGATGTAATGATATGTGCCGCAGAGTGCTGAACAGAAATTAAAGGATGAAGATAAGAGAGAGGAAGCCCTGCCAGAAGAAGGTTGCAGTAATCTAGTCAGGATACCACCAGAGCGTGGACCAGAGTCTTGGCAGTGGAGGTCGAGAGAAATGGATGAATGTTGGCAATGTTGTAAAGAAAGAATCTGCAGGCTTTGGCTGTGGCCTGGATGTGGAGGATAAAAGACAGAGAGGAATAAAAAGTGAAACCAAGACTGCGGGCTTCCTGGATCGGTCAAATAGAGGTGTTGTTGACAGAAACAGAAAAGGAGTATTGAAAGGAGGAATTAGGTGGAAAAGCAAGAAGCTTTGTCTTGGACATATTGAGTTTCAAACACCGATGATGCATCCACTGAGAAATAGCTGTAAGACAAGATAAAACTTGCAGTTCAAGACTTGGAGAAAGGTTGGGGTGGAAAGATACAGCTGAGTGTCATCAGCATACAGAAGATAGGTAAAAACAAAAGAGCTGATAAGTTTTCCTAGGGACAATGTGTAAAGAGAGAACAGTAGGGGACCTAAAACAGAGCCCTGGGGAACTCCAACGGATAGGGGGACAGAAGATGAAGTCTGATCACCATGACCACTGCAAAAGATCTATCTGACAAATAAGATTTAAACCAATCAAGAACAGAGTTTGAGAACCTGAGGTCAGAAAGTATATCAACTAGGAGACATTGATCCATGGTGTTGAAGGCCATGGACAAATCGAGGAGAATGAGAACAGAGTAAAGGTCAGTCTGAAGTCGCAGGCTTTCATGGCCGGCATCCATAGTTTATTGTGGGTTTTTTGGGCTATGTGGCCATGTTCTAGCAGAGTTTCTTCCTGTCGTTTCACCAGAATCTGTAGCTGGCATCTTCAGAGAATGTTTGCCTGGAAAGGACTTGGCTATATATATTGTGTGACCTGGAAAGGCAGGAGTGATTTGCATGTATATTGTTGGTTGCTAATGGCAGTCCTCAGGGTCTGCACTAGAGGACTAATGTCTGCTTGATTAGTGCTCATTGTCTGTTGGGAAACCCCTGACCCTGGGAGATTTCTCATTTGCATTTGTCTTTATCTTGCTGTCTTTCAGGACTGGTAGCTAAACCTTGTTTACTTTAAGTGATTCCTCTTTCCTGTTGAAATTGTCCAGGTGTTTGTGGATTTCAATGGCTTCCCTGTGCATCCTGACATGGTAGGAAAGAGGAATCCCTTAAAGTAAACAAGCTGTGTTCAGAGGAAAACATGCCCCCAAATCAGCCTGAATTTAAAAAAAAAAGTGGTCAAGGGAATTCAGATGACTGCTAGGATGGGGTGTGTGTGGCAAAATTAGGGTTTGCAGACCATATGTATCTTATTATGGTGGTGTGATCCCCATCCCTGCTTGAGTTGTAGTACCAGAAACTGAAATTTGAAGGTTTTGCATACACCAGTTGAGCACTCCGTTGGCAATGTAATTTCTAAGCAGCAGGACACCTCCACCAGGCTGCTCTGAACTAAGAAAGGAACACGCTGCTGTGGTCAAGATTACAGGATCACATGGAGTAGCACAGGACGTTAGAGCAAAAGAGCCTTTCTTTTGGCCACCCCATCATCTGTCTTCTCAACATAACTAGAGGCACAAACTATAAGAGCTGAATCTATTTAGAGGAATGACATTTCACTTCTTGCGTTGCATGATAGGGAAGTAGATGTTAATAATCCAGTTTGAATGATGCTAACATGAAAAACAAAAGCCACTCAAATAATTGGGAGTCAGTTTTCTCATGAAGTAAATTTTGCATATCCTCCTTTATGGAAAAAAAAGTGAGTCCTGGTACAGATTTTATTTTTAAGTAAGTGTTAATTAAAAATATGGAAATAAGCTGGAACGCATTGCGATTCACAGAGAATCATAACCAGTTTGTTCACACAATCATGCCTGTTTGGGAATGTTGTTATACACATCTGAGTTACTGCTTATTTCCCTGCGTGCTTATTTCTACAGCTGAATACAATCCCAGTAAAATCAGTAATTGAATTTGCAGTCCAGAGAACAAATGGTTATTTTAACAGAAAATTACATGCTCCGTGGAAAAGACTTAAGCTCTTTGTATGTTGTATCTAATGGCCAAGGACATAACATTACAGCCTTTATGTCTCCTTCTAACCCACACATTTAGCTAAATGCATAATATTTATAAAAGAAACTCTATGGAGTAGGGTTTTTTATATATATCTTTGAACAATTTTATGTCCTACTACCCATGGATTAAGATTCAAGTTTATTTTTAAATGCCAGTTTCTTTGAACAAAAAAAAGTTATATGTAATCTAGAAACAAGTTTGGTTTTGGCAGTCTTACTGTATATCTACAAAGACTCAAAAGAACTTTTCTAGAAATCTTTGAATTGTTTCTGCATCCTTTGCACATAACTTTGTCTCTTGTGTATCCCTTCTGTGCCTTGGTACAGAATTAGTCATGCTAATGAATAGATTCATTAGAATCAATGGGCAAGTTAGTTATGATTAACTCAAGTTATATTGATTCAGCGTGTCCACTTTAACCATGACCACATCTGGATTCAGCCCATTGACTCTTATTCTGTCAAGATAGAAAGGTCTTTGTTGAAAATCTACATGATAGAGCAAAGCATTTTGGATTTTATAGTGTTGTGCAGGATGCAGCAAGTACTTACCATATAACAATCTTAGATTCAGCTTGAAAAAATAATTTCCCCCTTTGTTTCAAAGTCTGAATGCATTGTTTATCAATGGTTGGCCTAAAACTTACAAGCAGTGTTTGGCAAGATGTATATATTTGTTGACCAGCTATCAATTATCAGGATAGAATTATGCAGTATAAGACAGTGGCTCTCATTCTTCCATCCTTCATGTTTTGGGTTTCAATTCCTGTTATCTCTTATGATTGACCATACTGCTGGAGCTTCTGAAAGCAAGTGCAGAACATCTGTAGGACCATAGTCTGAGGTTCACTGATATGAAGAACATTTTCAGTGACAGATCTATATTAGGCTTTATAACATTCAACTCAACATATCCTGACTCCTAAATTAGGAGTTTCTTTGTCCCAGTCAGGACAGAGACCAAGTGGTGGGGATTGGAAAATTCAGCTCAAGATGTTCTCAAGATGTGAGGCATGGGTGATTTACACCAAATTTCCTCGGGTTTGCTGTGTCATCCTTACATAGCGCAAGGCCAAACCCCAAAATTGGGTCCAGACTGTCTTCTCAATACCTGCACCCTCATTTGGGGATTCATCCCCTTGACTTACCTTTAAATAGCTCACCTTTTGCTGCAGGTTTTGGGCTCTCTTTGCAGCAACAACGATGGCTGTCTTTTCACTCATAGTCCCTGGAAGCTGCCTGGCACTACTGCTGCAGGCATGAGTCGCTATGAGGTCAGAATGAGGTGCCCAGCATCAATAGTGTGGCTAGGCACCTCATTCTGACCTCAGCAGCAGCACCAGATGATGAATGAAGACTGCATGGAAAGGCAGGCACCCATCGTTTGCTGCCAGAGCAATAAAATCTGCAGCAAAGGGGAGCAGGTAAAAGCCAGATTTGAAGGCATGGGGATGGTAGGTTTTGATTAACCAGACAGTTTTATTAACTGAAGCACAGATACCAGAGACCGTATAATGTTTTTTGTTATTTATTTGCCCCAATATTAGACTGGCTCCAGTATAATATTGGGGCAAATAAATAACATACACCATTAACATACAACATTGAAACTGATTTCTATTGAAATATAAAATGTAAGAAGCTACTGGCTGCTTTCTGATGGAAACACTCTTAGTGGTTGTTGAAGAAAACAGATTGGCAAATAGCATCAGTATAACAAGAATATTGTCCATCCTGGCCAGAAGGAGAGTGTTTCAAAACTATTTAGTAACTTAAGTCTAAGGGAAATATTTATTACTGTGACAGTGTGTTTTCTAATAGTAATTTTGGGGCTAAATATACAAGAGGAGAAAGCAGAAACCATAAATAATTTTGCTGTTGGTAAACCTCTCTTTAAAATTTCATGATGATGTTCATTAATATAGATTACTGCATTTTAGCTGCCTTGTATGTCCTTGAGGCCAAGATGCCACTAAATAAGGCACACTTTCTCCGTTATCATTATAATCCTGTCATTAAAATATGTACAATAACTATTTTGTTGTCAGAAATATCCCTTACAGCTTTACAACTGCATGTATTTGAGGAGGCTGGAGAAAGTCAAAAGGTATTAAATAGGTCCAGGAAAGAAAGGTAGACCTGCTGAGAGACAGAAGATATGTGCCATCAACCACATGTGATTCCTGAGGTACAGTTGTGTGGCCAACATTTTTTCAGTCCTGGGAATCTCATGTTCTATTTTAGAAAGGTTCTAGCCCTCACTGTTTTGAAAATGAGCTTCATGATTATGAAGACAGAAATTGGGTGATTTCTTTAGTTCTCAGCCAAGATGTGCCATCTGGAGTTTGTCAATGGGAGGAAAAATTTGGACCTGAATTTAAGACACAGTTCAGTTCAGAGAGTAGCATGCTTTCTGTCTACAGAACCAGAGCAGATTTTAATATTACATAAACAACTCCTTTGTAACCTATTAGTCACAGCACTTTACTCATCTGTTGAACAAGCACAGACGTGTCTGTGTGCTCTTTTTATTCCCCAAAACTGAAATGCACAGTTAAAGATGAACATATTGAATGAGCTTGGCAAAATCTTTCCTTAAGTAGGCTAAGTGATTCAGTTTATAAGCTTGCTTGTGCCATTTTTGAGAAGATAATTTGTATGAATATGCCTGTGGTATGTGGGTGTCCTATACATGTTTGGGAACTTTGTAGTCGTAACAAGGAAAGGAAAGGAAAGGATAATCAAATTTGTTGACCTCATTGCTTCCTGGTATCCAGGATTAACATTCTTCTGGTTCTGCTTCTATAGATAGTCTTCTGGCACTAGCTGTACATAGTCTGCTGTTGGGATTTCTGTTACTGATGCCAAGCTAGTATTTCTCCATGTGTGTAAGAACTGGCAGATAATGTATATGTAAATTGTCTAAGGACTTACATTCTTTCTTCACATCTAACAAAATGGCTGGCAACAGTTCCATATAAAACATCCTAAACTTATTAAATGAACTCAGGTTGCATCTATACTGGAGAAACATTCCAGATTGACACCATTTTAACTGTCGAATTGTAGTTTGTTGCAGAAGAGCCAGCACGGCAGAGAGGTTTCAATATTGGACTATGCCTCTGGCGACCAGGATTTGATTCGCTGCTTGGCCATGTAAACCCTCTCAGCCTCAGGATGGCAGTGGCAGCCCCCCTCTGAACAAATCTTGCCAAGTAAACCCCATGACAGGCTTGCTTTAGGTCGCCAGGTCAGAAATGACTTGAAGGAACACAATAACAAAGTTTGTTGTGGCACCAAAGCTCTCTGTTAGAGATGGTTGAATGTCTCACAAAACTACAATTCCCAGAATTCCATAGCATTTAGCCGTGGCAGTTAAAGTCGTATCCAACTGGATTATTCCTGTAATGGAGATGCAACCTCAGTCATATTGATGAGCCATCCCAAGTAGTACTGTAGAGGGTGTTTGTATGGAGATTTTTCACAATCAAAGACATAGGCCATCAAAGCAGAGGTAGAGCTCACATGGAAAGGTAGGTGCTATATTTCATTACTACTCCATAATACCATCCCTGCTATTCAAAATGTCTATGAATAATATTTATTTATCAATTAAAATTTTAATATCATGTTCTCTGTTAGATCACATATTCCCAGTAGGCATAGAGGCATTTGTTTGTTTACTGAATTGATATTCTAGCTTATTCCAAAAATAACACCCAAGGGAACTCAAGATAAAATTGTATAAAATATAATTAAAAGACCAAACAAATTTTAATATTAAAAAATAAACACTTGAATTAAAACATTGGGCTACTGTGGGAAGGGTTGATTTTTTAAAATAAATGTTGGGCTCCAATATTCTTTTACATTCAAGAAGTGTCAAGCAGGTATTAGATAGTGATTCTAATTTTCTGGAAGTATATTAGTAAATACATTCAAACTGAGCTGCTCTCACATTTCACTTCCAGTTATTCCTTGCATAGAATAAAAAAAAGCTTTCCTTTTCCTCCATATACAAGTACTGCAGGCATTCGCTCCAGTCCAAATTTACCATGTAAACAAGCAGCTAGTTTTAATCCCTGTAATATTTTGGGAGCAGACATTTTATGCTGTTGCTCATAAGTTATGGAGTTATTAACACGACATTAAATATTTTATTACTAAAATATATTTCTACCACTCAGCTCTCCTTTTATATTTCAGTAACAATAGGTTCACTTATAGATAAATGGCACAATAAGTTTTATTTTAAGTGATCGTAAATAGGTGGGGGTGGGGAGTAGAATTTTGTATTGGTAGCTTGCACAATATTCATTTCATCATTAATACCACATCCTCATACCTTGGTTATTAAGTCTCTTAGGAATCCATTTCCCTGCATTCTTCAGAAGTTTTGTTATTATTTAGGCCATTTTGAAATTGCTGTCTTACACACTTTTGTAAAAAGCCAGTCTGCTCTATATCCATCACAAGCTGCATATGGCAGACACATGGTGGAAAGTAGATCAATTGTACTATGCCCTGATTTCATTTTAAATCTATTAAAAGCATATTTGAAAGCTTTTGATAACTTTCAGACTATGAAGTGCGATTTTAAAAAAAAAACCCTTTAGGCAAACGTAACGGTGATCTGTGGGAAGGTGACAAGGGCTTCTTGCAGGCCATTGATTTTCTGAGGTGGCTGTAGATCTGGCACCACCCTATGGCGTTCTGGGATGCTGCTATGGTGCTTCTATGAGCCCTATTCCCTTCATTAAGAAGGGGGGCTGATGGTGAGTGTTCTCAGAGCCAGGTGACTCCAGTTTAATTTCCAAAAGGCCATTGAAATAACAGTACACTAGAACATTCTGCAAAAAATGAAAGTGGTGGGAGTAAACCCCCCCCCCAAGAATACTAGAACATTTCTCAGCAACCATGCATAGAATTGGGCTGCATTTGTAGAATATATTGGAGTTACTATCTACTGAATATATTTAAGACATCAGCATGAACAGATCCTCTCTCCAACCTCCCCACTATGGGGAAAAAAACCCTCTTCTAATCAACCAAAAGATGATCGCCCTCTTAATGTCACATTCTGTTTCTGTGTGCATACATTATTGTAATGTATAACAACATAATAATACTGCTTTTAAGTTATTGAAAATTATTTGTCTCTACTTTTCTACTTAAATCATTTTATGATTAAGAACTTAAAAGTTGCACAAGCAGGAAATAACATACAGCTAATGTTGCTTGTTTGGTTGCCATTAACAACAATAACATAATAGTACAAATTTTTGTTTTAATTTACTTTTATTGGTGGGCCTAATTCACTTGCAACTTGTGGAAGCAAACTGCCTGAAATGCATTCACATGTGTAGAAAAGCTGTAGATTTCTCCTGGGGGGAAATGTAACTTTAAAAACAGGATTATAATGGTGACCTTGTCTTCTTTATTTTTAAATGGATTTTACTGCATAATCTTTGGTAATGGTATACATGAGGTTTTGTTTAAATGAAATACAAAGCCTTAATTGTTCTTTTAAAAGGAAAGTATTGCATCAGAAGGATTCATTTAAATACATTTGGCTCTGGTCTCTTTTCACAATTCATTCATTCTGAATTTTTCCTGGACTTGTTAAGAATGCAAAATATAGGAAGGGCAAAGTCAAATAGCTCTTTTTAGATCACTACATTCTGGCTTCAAAGCACACCTCTGGTCATAAACCTCTATTACCAAACAAACTATTTCAATTTTAATTCCATGTTACAACTACAGGCATTTTTAAAATCCTGTTGGCTAAATGCTAGGACTGTTGTGACTAACAAAAGAGACTAGTTCTGCAGTAATAGACTTGTAATTAGCTATTGGAATGGGTGTTGGTAGTAGGGCAAATGTATGATAGTTGCAGAGAAAACAAGTTCAGGATTATTCAGCCAGAGGCATAGAATTCACTATAGAAATGTATGCATATAGTGTGTATGAAGAAGTCTTAAAGGTTAAATGCTGAATAATTTTGACATGGTAAATGGCAACTGAATTCTACTTACAAGCCAAAAATAAATATAGAGGCAGTGTCTGTGGGGATGCAGTGGCTTAGTGGTTAAGACGCCAATTCTGACCATTGGAAGATCGGAAGGTTGGCAATTCAAAGCCCGGGTGCCACATGATGGGGTGAGCTCCTGTCACTAGTCCCAGCTTCTCCCAACCTAGCAGTTCAAAAGCATGTAAAAGTTCAAGTAGATAAATAGGTACCACTTCTCAGTGGGGAGGTAACAGCATTTCATGCAGTCATGCTAGCCACATGACCCCCTGAGCTGTCCTCAGAGTGATCTCTTCAGCTTAGAATCAGAGATGAGCATCGGTTATGACTAAACATTCATGTCAAGGGACTACTTTTACCTTTACCTTTTACTGTCTCTGGAAACTATAAAAACTGAAGCACTTAATCTGTGAGAGAGCATTTTGCAAAACATAAAAACTGGGAGAACATATGACAATATCTCCTGCAGTTAAAGAGTAAAAAGAAATGCTATTTTGTAATAGATATCTCTTGCATTATTTGGCCTACTGTTAACATGAGTTGCACCTTGCCATACTTGCTTTAATTTCTCCATGCAATATAAGTTAGTTAGGCCTGTTACAGACTGCCAAAATAAAGCTGCTTCGGGTCTCTTTGGAGGTATGCTGTTTAAATGATGCATGCATCTTAAGAATCCAGAAGCTGCACCAAAGCTGCCCTCCAGTGCTTAGGAATGGAGTGTGGCTTTGGCGCGACCTCCGGACTCTTAGGACCCGAAGCAGCTTTATTTTGGCAGTCTGTAACAGTTAGCTAGTTAGTTTATTTATAGTATTTATACCCCACTCTTCAGTCAGTACTATGATTGCATATTACTTGAGGCAGGACTACAACTGAGGTCCCTCTCCAGGAGCTGTATGCTAAGTGTTTTCACAAAGTATGTGTGGAGACAGCAGGCAGATTAGAACCTTGACACTAGCTAATGGGAGCAAAGCCAGGAAAAGGTGAGGGCTGCTCCCAGGAGTGAGTATATAAAAGGGAGGAGCAGGTTTGAAAGGGGTTGATGCCGTGAGGAGTGAACAGATGTTGAGGCTAGGTTGGGCTGCTGTGAGGGCAGTTAGAAAGGCTTTTAGGTACCCAAGAAAGGGACAAAGAATGTCCTCAATTATATTATTGTAGTGCCCTGCAGGGAGACATAGTGTTTGGTGACTAGTGGAATCACAGATAACCAGAAGGGTCATAAGATACAAAAATTTATTAAAGGTTCTGTGAGAACCTAGTCTGTAAGGGAACATATACAAAGCTATAAAGAACCAATTACCAAAAAAAGCTACAGAAGCTGTTAAACTCTGTAACTAATAAAATATTTATACACCGTATCCACTGTGAATACCATCCACTAAAAGAGCTACTGTATTCACTCTGACTTATAAATAAAAATTTTACTTTGTTTCAACAAGCATCTGTCTGAAGTGATTTCAGAAACATATTAAAATGCTACCAATAGTGAGAAGATATTTTTAGGCTTGGGACACATTAGATAGCGGATGTGTGGCTGTTAAAGTATAGTTGGTGCCAAGCTGAGGAAAAATTTGAAACCCAGAGTGCTTCCATCTAAAGAGAGTTATAGTGCAGGAAAGACTTAAGAGAGTCCCAGTTCAAGTCTCGCAGTGAAGAGTTGGTGGAATAGTGGACATCATCTTCACATAACTGGTGGAAGTTGTGGCACACATTAAAAAAGAGTGAAAGGTTTAAAGAAATTTAGGCAGTGCCTTTCACTCCTTTTCTCTATATTTTTGCCATCACATAATAGGCAGCAGTGGTGGCACACAGTGAAAAGAAGTGAAAGGTTTTAAGAAATTTTAGCAGTGCCACATTGTCACCATGACAGTATGGCTACTCTTTCTTACTATTAAGTGCAAATAAACATGCATATAGAACAAACGTTTCTCTGAAATGTATAACTTAAACACACACACTTCTGAAACAAAGAGCAGAGGAGTCTGGTTCATGGTGCTAGGCTGAACCTGCTAGCCAAATATTCCATCTTTAATTATATATACATATATTTCCTTTTGAAACAAATGGGTAATACAGATCAGCACTTTGTGCTGGCCTGTGGGTGGAGCTAGGGCACAGCGTCCGCAGGCTGGATGCCCTAGCCCTGCCCCCAGGGTGCCATTTTGGCATGTGCATCATGGGCAGCCCTCCGGTGTTGTGTCCAAATGGCACAGCACCAAAGCGGTGACATAAAGCTGTGCCACCATGGCTCTAGCACCCCTTCAGAGGTTGCAAAAAAGAGCTGCTTTTTGCAGCTTCTTTTTATGCTCTCCAGTGGCCGGACCAGGGTCGCAGCATAGGGTTGCTGCAGCCTCGATCCAGCCAGTAAAGGAGTGGCCACATGTTGCTCATCTGCACAGACCCAAAATCTCCAGTATAGTAGTCCCTTCTTATCCATGGGGATAGGTTCTGAGACCTCTAGTGGATTCCTGGAATTGCAGATAGTACCAAACCCTATACCAGTAACTTTCACAGACCACAATTAACCATCGGTAACCAAAACGGTGGAGAGCAACACCATGGATGGTGGGGAGACTACATAGTGTTTTTGGACTATTGCTGACAGCAAGTAACTGAAACCACAGAAAGCAGAACCATGGATAAGGGTGGGTTGCTTTAATTAACAACATGAAAAGTTAAAATGATAAAATATAGAACACAATTATAATTGCAAAAAACATTCAAATAACAAATAGGAAGATGGGCCTACAGTTAAAGACAACCAGCTGTGTACATATTCCAGCATAAGGGATTCCACAAGAATGGTGCAACCACAAAAAGGCACATTCTTCCGTATCTGCCAACCTAATAGATCTTACTAGTGGGCATGTGAGCTGGATCTCTGTGGCCAGTATTATGATCTAGGCAGGTTAGGATGCTGATGGTCCTTCAAATAACTCAAGAGGAAGAACAAATTTAGAAGCTATTGGTCCTGTTAGGAGCTTTCTTTTTCAGTGATAACTGCATTCATTGCTCCAGACAGCAAGAGATTGCTGGCTGGGTTAAATGTTTTGTTCTTCCATCTTTGTAGACAGACACCCTGCAGGCAGCTTTTTGCTTTATAGGAGTGAATCTTTTTGGTCTTAAAAAAAAAATCTTCCAGCGGGACAGTAACAGCTATGGCTGTAGTTTAGGATCGCTTGCCTAGCAATAAGAAACAATTTGTGCTGGAGGAAGGAGAGAGTAGCACTCCTTGTCAAGTAGCAAAACCTCACGTTAGCTTTCTGAGTGTTGACTGGCAAGAAGTAATCTGGGCTTCAGTTTCAATTTGTGGTCTAGGAAGAATAGTTTTACATATTAATAAAATTAATTGATTGTAGGCGTGTAAATGATGTGGTGGTAAGGGTTGTTTTCCATTTACAGTGGGCCCTTTGTATATACGGGGGATCCATTCCAGACTCCCCCCCTCCCGCATATGGGGAAAATGGTCAGACCTTAAGTCCCATTGATTTTAATGGCAATGTGCTCTCACGCATGGTGAGGGCACACATACCATTTTGTCCCCCCAGGATTGCCATCAGCATGAACTCAAATCCGCATATGGCAAGCCCACTTATGGGGCAGGCAGACTGTATTTTTAAGCCTTTTATATGTTGGTGGCAATATTAATCACCCAAGATCTTCCAGATACCTTGTATTCTTCTAAGCTAAGTAATTGTGAAGGTATATGTTTGCATTGCTCTCTGAAAGAGCAGAAGTCAGTGTCATCAGTGTCTACTTAGATATAAATATTTCTTCAGCTTTAAAGAGGCCCCTTGACAAATAAAGTATTCACACAGGAATTTAGATAAAAAGAAAAAGGGGAAAAAAGAATGAAAAAAAGTTTGCCTATCAAAGGACAAAAACAGCTATATATCTCTCTCTCTGTGGAATAAACTATTAATGAAGGTTGGATGAGAGTAAATATATTAAGTATAGTAAGTCTATATGTCTATATGTCATATGTTGGTAGTAGTATATGTTGATTTTAGTAAGAGCGTTTAATGTATATGTTTGTTTTTTGTTTTTGGTAATATTTTTGTGTCTTTTTGTAATATGTGTCTATTATAAATAAATAAAAAGAGGCCCCTTGAAAGAAACATGTTAATAGAAATTAAAAGCGGTTTGGGGAAAGATGTCAGGAAGCCATCCAATCTGGAGCACTTACAGAATAACAAAAAGGATTGTTTGCTTGACAGACTGAGGCATTTGATTTCATTTCTTGAAAAAGTCATCAGCAAATTATGAGCTTAATTATATCTTTGTTATATAAGCTAATCCCCCCTTCCCTCCCCCCCTTTTTTTCTTTTTCTTTTTAACAGAACATTGTAGAACTAGTGAAGCCTGCAGACAGCCCTTTCTCAGCTCCCTTGGAAGAAGGTCTTCCTTATGACATTTATTCTAAATTCATTGCATTGGTCCCAGGGAAAGAGGAGGAAATCAAGGTAAGAGGGGGCACTCCTCATCCTCACACAACTCCTCCCATAAAAGATTTGTCCAGATGTTCTGAAATATGCTACTTAAATTCACCATTGGCTGACTTTTAAGATTAATATTTGCTGAGACTACAGTATCAAATGGTGGCAAGGCATTCACCAACTTCATTAATCTCCTCATCTCCTTTGTTCTGCATGGCACCTTTTCTCTTATTGCTCAGGCAGAAATTTCAAATACATCTTTATGCCAGTTTTGTATGTTGTATGCAGAGAAACACTTTTAATGGGATATTTTTCTTGTACTTTGTTAGGAGATGGATGGAGACATTCACTCAGAAGAGGAACCCAAAGCTGAAAGTGAGATAGATCCTTTGGTGGGTTACACCATAGAGGATGTCCAGTCAGTGCTTGGTGAAATTACCAATGAAATAATTGCCAATGTTCAGGTATGATTACTAAAAGTATATTGACTCTTATATTTCTACCTTAATACTCAGGTTGCTAAGCTTGTGAAGAACTACATGTGGCTACTGACCTTGCATGCTATGATGTGCAAGAAGATGATTTGCTAGTACAGTACACGTTTTTGTGTATATTTACTACCTTGGCCATGTGTGGTCCTGTTCATATGATTATTAAAATAACCCCTCCAGTTTCATCTTCACTATGGAAAAAAGTAATGTGGAAATATGTATAGATGAAAGCTCCTGCACAAAGATATTTGTCGACTCCATGTAATTTCAAGAAATGAGAAAAGGTGTTTGCTTGTTTTGTTAATGTTATTTAAACCTGACCACTGACCTTACAATCCATCTGGCTTCTGTAGTCTTTCAGTGCCTAGAATTTTTGGGGCTGCTTCCACACAAGAGTCCATTAATATTGCTGCAACATGGCTTTTGCATAATGCGCTGGAAGATTAATTAAAATAATGATTCTGCACAGTATTAGTGTATTGTGAAGGAATGCCCTTTGCTTTGGCCAAGATCCTTATAAAAGTCTACAAATAGGTTTCATTCAGCAAATGTCCTTTCCAACATTATTTGAACACTTAATGTTCTCAGGCCTTGACTATTAGTTTGATTCCTGTTAATCATTTCTGGGAACTAGCAAAGAGCCTTCGTACCAGCACAAAAGCCTTTCTTAATTCCCTCAGTATATGTTCCTGTACCTGTAGGGGAGTGACTTTAGTGACTAGTTTACTTGCATTGTATATATATTTTTCTCTTTTTTAAAATAGCATAATAATAATAATAATAATAATAATAATAATAATAATAATAATGTTTTATTTATATACCGCTATTACAAAGATCATAGCGGTGAACAGCAAGTAAGCTAATTAGCAAGTAATCTCCTTTTTGCTATGAAATAGGAAGTGGGGGGGAGCTAACAACAGGAACAACAGCCAATTTGGATCCCATGTGGGAGAAAAGTGGGATATTAAACAAACAAGCTCATCAATAATTATAGTCTACCTGCTGGGAATAGAAACTGACCTGGTATTTATTTGACCCTTGGAAAGAGAGACTTTTCTAGGGACAAGTAAATGTCTAACAAGAAGAGTTAGATGACTGGAAGCTGTAATCAGCATGAAAAACAAGGGGGACCTCCAAACAGGAAACCTTTCGTTAAAGATACAGGAGCTCTATGTAACATCAGATAATAGTTTGGTTGTCCATTCCTGCTATGCTGATACTGCAATAGTATAAAGGAAGAGCTGCAAATGCTGGACTGTAAGGATTTGACCAGCATCATCCTAATGAAGGAGAGGAAGCTCTCTGCCCCAGGTGCACAAAATAAAGGTGTATCCACACTGTAACAGTTTGACACCACTTTAACTGCTATGCCTCTATCCTAAAGAATAATGGGATTTGTTGTTTGGTGAGGCATCAGAGCTCTCTGACAGATCGGGCGGAATGCCTCACCAAACTACAAATCTCAGGATTCTGTAAGATGGAATCATAACTGTTAAACTGGTGTCAGACTGCTTTAATTCTGCAGTGTGAATACACACGTAAGTGAGTGCAATGTTGGCTCCTAACTCTCCCATCCCTCACTGAGGCACCAGAAAAGTGAAGCAGATATCAGATGCCAGGCATGGGAGCTGAGCAGGAGGCACTCCCAATCTGCATCAGCCTGTCTCTTCCTCCCTCTCCCCTTGGAATTCCTTGAGTAAGGCAGAAAAAGCGAGAAGAGGTGGGGTGGGGAGGGGTGAGGGTAGGTGCACCTTCCTTTTGAAAAGGAAACCATCCATCCTTGAAGAGGTAGCCCTGCTAATCTGTTGCTACAGAACAACAAAAGAGAAGGGGAGAAAAATAGGAATCTAGCTGTCCCTTTAAGACTAGCTGATTTATATATTAGCATGAACATTTGTGGATATTAATTTGTGAATGCAATGACTAAGGAAATGGATTGGTATCCAAAAAAATCTCATGGCAAAATGTAAATCAGTTAATATTAAAGAGGCTGTGGATTATTTCCCTCTTCTTTTTTTCTTTACATTTGTGAGTTGTAATTTTTCCTCTTCGGTGCTTATTCTTCTTTGCAAAGTGGTGAGTTCATTGGAGATTTGCAAGGAGGGTTTTATTTAGTGGGAGGAGTGTCAAAGTCTCAAGGGCCCTGTACAGATGGGCCCTGAATGATGCTCTCGTCACGTGCTAATGTTGCCTTGGGGCGGAGTGCCCACATGCCACGCAACCCTAGCACATGACTAGGGCGTCATTGTTGTGCAGTGTTGTAGAGATGGCACGTGCAGCGATGACATCACTGCTCTGCTGCATCCAAATGGAGTAGCGTAGCAGTGATGTGTTCATGCCACCACAGGCTGCTTGCAGCGGTGCAAAAAGGAGCCGCTTTTTAGTGCTCTTTTTTTTTGCTGTGCAGCAGCACCACACAGTTTGGTTGCTGCGGCACTGCTGCACAGCAGCGAAAGGTAGCCCCAGCCCGCCTATTTGTGCCTATCTGTACCAGGCAATTGTGAGGTTCCCATATGACCAGATTGTCCAAATTAAATCCAGATTCTAGGGTTTGTGCTTGGTACCTGCTGGGCTCATTAGTTGGCCCAGATTCTGAGATTTTTTTAAAAAGCATGTATCTAGCCTATCAGGAAGCAGATAAAGGTTGCAAAAAAGGAAAACCCTTCCAGTCTTGGAGACAGAAATGACATGCTTTTGCTGAAAAGAGCAGAGTTGTTTGTTTGTATTACAGAGCTATAAGCATAATATCACACAGGGCAAAGACATGGCAATCATTGCAGAGTTTTCAGAAAAATATAAGTTCTTTTTTATTTTCCCCAGGCTTCTTGAGAGTTGAACTGGAAGCTTCCAGATGGAGAGGAGATGAGAGAAAGCCAACTAGAGATGATAG
>NC_056524.1:165331255-165352480 GCF_019175285.1 Sceloporus undulatus
ATAGATAGATAGATAGATAGATAGATAGATAGATAGATAGATAGATAGATAGATAGATAGATAGATAGGGAAGGATAGGTGTTAACTATGTCTTTTAAATTTCTTGTACCATATTTTCTGGCGTATAAGACAACTTTTTAACTCTCTAAAATTGGGTCAAAAGTCAGGGGTCGTCTTATACGCTGGGTTAAGCTCAAAACAAGAGAGTCCCATGGCCCAGCGCACTTACCTGGCTTGTTTAGGGCCGCCACCGGCCTCCTACTGCTGGCTGCCAGCTTCTCAGGCCTCCGGAGGCCTCTGGAAGCCGGTGCGAGTGTGCAAGGCCAGTGAAGAAAACAAAAGGGACACTATCTGCTGTCCACAAAAATGAGACGCCTCAGTGAATGGCAGATAAAACTCTTCAATCAGTTAAGGACAGACAAGAAGCAAAAAAAGTTGGTAGAAATAGGGTCAAACTCCTGGACAAGCTGTTTAGCACAGGGACAGAGATTACTATAATAATCAGTGCTGAGAAATACAAGAAGATGACAAAAAAAGAAAGAACAAAAGACTTCATCTGCAAGATTCAAGAAATCAAAAGGACATTGACACCAATTGGGGATACTATATTATCAGTAGGAGAACATATGACATGATCAAGAAGAAATAAAACAGTGATGGTAACAATAAACTGAAGAACTATGTACAAGAGATGAAAAGATGAAAGATTAATTCAAGATGATGAAATCAGAATCTTAGAAAGTGAAGTGGACCTTCACTCAAAGCACTTGGGAGAAATAACTCACCAGGAACAGATGGCATGCCAATTGAGTTGTTTCAGACTATTGAGACAGAAACCACTTAAGTTCTAACTGAAATCTGGCAACAAATATGGGAAACTAAGCAATGGCCTATGGAAACGGACTGGAAATGTTCAAGATACATTCTAATCCTTAGGAAACAGGATAACAGGGATTGCAGTTATTACTAGGCTGTTGGATTAATCTTCCATATGTTCAAAATGATGCTCAGAATTTTACAACAAAGACTTTCACCATATATGGAGCAAGAAATACCAGATATTCAAAGTGGGTTAGAAAAGGAAGAGGCACTAGGGATCATATTGCAAACATATGTTGGATAACTGTCTCCCCCCCCCCCTTTTCCCAAAAATATATTAATGTAATTTAAACATATTAATCCATTACTTTTTGGGGGGGGGGTACTGTAATTTTTTAAAATTAATTAATTTTACTTTTTACTGATATGATTATACACACAAAGTTCAATAAAAGAGAATGTTCCCTGTGTTGTGTTTCTTTTCTGGCTATTATTGTTTTATTTCATGATTATAGCTATAAATAATGGGGAGATGATCCATACTGAGTGAAAAATATACTAGGTAAACCATTGGATTTGGTAGCGCTAAAAATAATAATAATATAATAATAATAAAATTTTATTTATATACTGTACCGCCTTTCCAAAGATCAAGGCGGTTTAACAACATAGTTAAAAACATCCACAATACAATAAAATCAGGGTAAAACACAATTACATCATCCCCCAAAATCTCAAGCCAGCTTCCAATGCTGCTGAGAGTGGAGGGGGGGGAGTACTTCGGGGGTCAGGGGTATGCCTTCTGGAACAGATGTGTCTTCAACCCCTTCTTGAATTGCTCCAGCGAGGCGGCCAAGCGGAGCTCGCCAGGAAGCGAGCTTGGGGGCAGAGATAGAAAAAGTCCTCTGAGTGGTGATGGCATACCTAGCATCTGGGACCCTTAACAATTGCTTCCCGGCTGACCTGAGTGTGCGAGGCAGATTGTATGGAGAGAGGCGGTCCTCCAAGTACCCTGGGCTCAAGCCATTTAGGGCTTTATAGGTAATAACCAACACCTTGTATTGCGCCCGGAAGCGAACAGGCAGCCAATGGAGGTCTTTAAGGACAGGTGTTATATGACTGGTCCTGGAAATACCAGTGACCAGTCTTGCCGCCATATTCTACACCAGTTGCAGCTTCCGGGTAAGGTACAAGGGTTGCCCCATGTAGAGCGCATTGCAGAAATCCAAACGAGAGGTTACCAGAGCATGTACTACCATTTCAAGGTCCTCCTGGCCCAGGTAGGGACGCAGCTGGCGTATCAACCGAAGCTGATAGCATGTGCTCCTGACCGTCGCATCCACCTGTGGTGTAAGGTGGAGCGACGAGTCAAGGAGCACCCCCAGACTGCGAACAGAGTCTTTCACGGGAAGCGTGAACCCGTTCAGGACAGGTGGAAACACCTTCATCCCCGGGCCCGGAGAACCTATCACGAGCACTTCCGTTTTCTCTGGATTCTGTTTTCCCTCATCCAGCCCATTACCGACTCCAGACAGGCAACGAGAGGAGAGATGCCATCCATGGTCACTGAATCAGTCGGAGACATAGAGAAGATTATTTGGGTGTCATCAGCATACTGATAACCCCGCGCCCCATGTCTCCAGATGATCTCTCCCAGCGGTTTCATGTAGATGTTAAAAAGCATGGGGGACAGAATGGCTCCTTGAGGGACACCAGATGTAAGGGCCCTCTTACCGGAGCTCACGTCCCCCAGCTGCACCATCTGGAACCTTCCCGAGAGGTAGGAATGGAACCACTGGAGTACAGTGCCCCCGATTCCTAACTCTCTCAGGCGTTCCAAAAGGATACTATGGTCAATGGTATCGAAAGCCGCCGAGATGTCCCAGAGCACCAACAGGCACACGCTACCCCCGTCCATGCCCAGACGAAGATCATCGACCAAGGAGACCATGGCAGTCTCAACCCCGTAGCCCGCCCGAAAGCCGGTTTGAAATGGGTCTAGATAATCCGTCTCATCCAAGATCGATTGAAGCTGGATTGCAACCGCCCTCTCGATCACCTTCCCTAAAAATGGCAATAGCGATACTGGCCAATAATTATTATGGGGGTCGAGGGAGGGCTTTTTTAGCAAGGGTTTTACAGTGGCCAATTTTAAGCTAAATGGAAATTGCCCATCCCTCAGTGATGTATTAATTATACGGTGTAACATGGAAGTTACTACCGTTCCCCCCTGAGCCGCTAGCCACGAGGGACAGGGATCAAGAGAGCAAATTGTCTTCCTAACACTTCTAAGGATCTTGTCCACATCCTCAGTACTTGCAGACTCAAAGTGATCCAGTACAATTGAGTCCACGGAAGCTCTGGAGACCTCTACTCTGGTATCTGCACTAATACTGGCTTCAAAATCAGCCCTTATCCGAGAGGTTTTATCCACGAAGAAGTTGTTAAATTGGTCACAGCAGGCCTTAGATGGTTCCAAAATAGGGTTCAGGGCAGGAGGGAGCTGAGTAAGCTCCCTCACTACCCTGAACAGCTCTGCTGGACGCGACTCCGCGGATGCGATACGTGCAGCAAAGAACGAATTCTTTGCTGCATCTATCGCCTCTCCTTAGTGAATGATGGATGGCCATTTTGGAGGAAAGACTTAAATAGAATGCTGAGTATCTTTATGTTCTTTATTTCATTCATAAGTTTATTGTTTGGTAGATGCGGCATAGAAGAGAAAGATATTGAGAAGCTGATACCTACCATGAATGGTCATTCTAGGAATGCTGAAGGAGCAATTCACATCTAATTGGCTAATCCCTCATGCCAGCCGATCAAGACAGAAGTTCCCAAAATTCCAAACCTTTTTCATCCATTGATTCATCTCTCTCCTCTTCAGTTTTATTCTTCCTGCCCTGCCAACTGGTTGAGCTTTCAAGTGTGTGTTCTTCTATCTTCAACCTTTAATACAAAATCTCTGATTAATAGACAAAGAATAGTTGTAAAGAAAAAGATTTAATATGCCAACTGAGATAGCAAAGAACATATGTAAACAAATTGAATTGAACAACCAGAAAACAGGGAAAGGTGTTGCAATCGAACATGCTTGCCTTCTGTGAAAAAAGAAATGACAAGAGAAGGATGAAATTGATCCTATATACTCCCCCAAGACTTCATGCTTGCAGGTCATAGAGGGCCAAGGAAAATGATCAGAAAATCACAAGGGTCCATCAGTCATTGGGCGACATGGCTCTGAACAAGGGACAGGAACAATATTAAAGAAAATATTCCTATTGCCCAGTGAAAGTAAAATGGAAGGCTGATAATTGCAGCAGCAAGTGGACAGTGATTTGCAGCAGTGTGGAAAGCCTAAAAAAGATAAACACTAAAAATAAAATTAAGTTTAAACTCATATGTGAGAAGTCTGCTCAAGGAGAAAAGGGGTGCATGGAGATCACAAGCACAATTGTGAACTCTTGGGTGCCATATTGAAGCTTCTCATTTTGACTAAAGGGATGAGACATAATCCAGGAGAGCTGCCACCCAGTCAGGAAAGGCATTGCAGCCGAACATGCAGGTACACACAATGATTGAAGTTTAGAGCAATTCAGTAAAGTGAATGCAGTGTGTTTGAGAAGAATAAAGCATCTTTTAAATTCAAACCAGGAAATGAGTACACAAGATGATAACTTTCACGTCTGGTGGCTTCAAATCCGTCTCAGATGTAAGAAAATTTAGTCAGTTTTGATGAGGCTGGGACAACAGTGTAACTTCCCCAATTCCACTAGAATCTTTGTTTCATTCATTAATTTATTCTTTTCAAATGTGGCTTGGAAGAGAGAGATTAGGACTACACAGAATGTGATCCAGAAAGCTTAACATCTTCAATCAGCCATGTATTAGCCTTCCGTGTTTTTGACAATGTCCACATTGCTGTTTTTGTGCTCCTAGTTGAACAGCAAAACTAGGAAACCACATGTGGTAGGGTGCCATACATGCCTGGCAGATTGCATTTTGCATGATACAGCACAAATTACTAGACAGGATGTTAAACAATTTCAGGAGGTTATATATATTAAGTTTAAAGACTAGCCATCACCTGATAATCTCATGACCTCTCTAATTTGAAAATCCCATTATTTGTTAGTTGCTAAAAGTAAGAAGAAAAAGTGGCCAATAATGAGCTGGTCTGTAATAACAATATCAGCATAGTTAACAAATACCCAAGGCTATTTGGTATCTCCATAGAAGTGTGACAGGGTATGCTGTGTTTTATTATTAGCAATTGAATGTATTACCTTGTTACTTCAGAGAGTGATGCTTCATAATAAAAGTGCTTGAAAGAGGTTTCCTAGTTGGATTTGATTAACTTTCTAAGAAATTCATATGATATCAAATTAATCATTGATGTTTACTCCACAAATATACCAAGAACATTGGTTTTATTGCAATTTCATGCATATTATGGAGCTGCTGAAGGCCAGCCAAGCTTACCTCTCATGTTTGTCATCATCTGTAATAAATCTACAAGAGAAACACAGTTCTCTCCAGGGGATTTACAACCAATATTCCTCTCTCACTCAGACAATTAATAAAACCAGAATATAATTGCCAGAAGGTACAAAAGCAGAGCAATAGCTTTTCAGTGGAATTGAGAAAATGATTATAAGAGATATAAAATAATGTAAGGTAATATAATTGGACTTAAACAATAAAGCAGAGAGGGCCACAGTACATCATAGAAAATGTTCTTCAAAGACCAAAGTCAGAGCTGTAGAGAAACTTGTGACCTATAAAATAGAAGTATCCACATCCACATCCTTAATATGGACTGCTTTCCTTTATTCTTCTGTCTGCCACCCTGTCATGGATGTTCAAAAAGCTAACAGGGATATAATTTTTTAAAAAAGAAATACCTGAAGCAGGATGTTTTATTTAAAAAACAGTGTATGGTATAATGTATCCTATATCTCCCTACTTGAATCTGCTGTGATTTAACCCTGGTAAAAGGACTGTGTTACCTGGATATCTTCTGTCCATCTGCTACCCAGTTTACACAGAAGAGCAGTTTGGAGAACCCTATAGTTTTAGGCATTATTATGGTTGTACTTGGGTGTCTGATTATATAGGCATTGTCATCAAACCATCCACATTCCTTATAGGACACCAGTGACTTCTCAAGGCAGTGATGGTCCACTAACTACAATCTCACAGACAATGACGTATATGGATTTTGAGACCCTCAGACCCTTTCCACCAAACCTTCCATAAAAATGGACTACAAGCCAACAGTTATGTCATCCCTGATGCAGTTCCAGTACATCTATCTGTTAAATTCTACTGTTTCACTTTTACCCACAATTACTTCAGATGCGAGGAGAATTTTTTTTTCCAGATCAGCAAGACAGTATTGTAACAGATTAACGGCTGACTTAGAACCAAACTTTCTCAGCTCATATCTCCCAAAGCCTCTTTTCTGTCTGACATAACCTCAGTGACAATAACTTCAATGAGCTGGACTTACAGATAGGAGTCACTGGAAATGTTTCACCAGAATTCCAATATCTTTCACCCAATCGTTGACCAGAACCTAAACCAGTACACAAAGCAGGTTTATTTTCCCAATACTGCTATATCACTTGATGACACATAGTGGCCTTCTAAGAAGTACCTCATACTGGCCAGTACGCATACTTACATGCTTCTAGCTTAGATCCAGAACATACCACAAAATCCACAGTCTGCAGGCAACCACATCTGTTTATAGCATATAGAGTTGGAAGGGACCACAAACCATCTAATCCAGTTCCCTGGCATGAAGGATTATGCAACTAAAGCACTCCAAAAAGTTAGCCAAATTATTTCAAAACTATATTTCAGTGGAGAGTCCACCACCATCTGAGGCAGCCGATCCCACTGTCAAGCAGATCTTATAATCAGCAGGTTCTTCCAGGTGTTTAAGTGGAATCCCTTTTCTTGCATTTTGAATTGGCTGAATGGTGCCCTAGTCTTTCAGACAGTAGAAAACAAGCTCTCCATCTTCTACGCAACATCCCTTCAGATGTTTAAAGAGAGCTATCATGTCACCTCTCGGTGTTCTCCAAGCTAAACATGCCCAGTTCCCTAAGTCATTCCTCATGGGCTTTGTTTCCAGACCTTTGACCATCTTGGTCACCTTCCTCTGTATATGTTGCAGCTTGTCAGTATGTAGGGCCTGAACAGACAGGCCAAAATAAAGCTGCTTTGGGTGACTTTGGAGGTATGCTGCTTAAATGTCACACACATCTTAAGAGGCCAGAAGCTGCACCAAAGCTGCGCTTCAGCCCTGATGACTTTTGCGTGGCTTTTGCACAGCTTCCGGCCTCTTAGGTTGCATGCAGCATTTAAACAGCATACCTCCAAAGTGACCCAAAGCAGCTTTATTTTGGCTTGTCTGTTCAGTCCTGTAGTGCACATAACTGAACAGTGAATTCCAGGTGAGGTTAACCAACATTAAGTGGAGTAGGATTATTAACTGCTGTCATAAAAACAAAATACCCTGGTACTTCTGATTCTGTGAGGCTCCTAATGCTTAGGCTGCCCTCTAACACTCAACATTTGTTGTTGTTGTTTTTTAAGGAAACAATTTGTTGTTGTTGTTTTTTACTGTAAGCCAGTTTAACTTCATTGTATACAACTTGCCCTGAATAGTTACACCCCTCTGAAAGGCTATGTTCACATTTGGTGCGGTCAAAGGAAATGTAGGTGATAGGAATACTTTTTATCAGTTTTGATTGGCCTATCTAGAGGAGGTGGACCTTGCCTAGAGAAAATGGATCTTGCCACAGTTGTACACATCCTGCATCCACATAGACTGTAATGTATGCCACTCCTTATGCAGCTGTATTTGAAGATAGGCTAGAAACTTCATTTAGTAAAGCATCAGTTACCCAGCTGTTTGCAGGAACTGAAGCATATAACACCTGGTTTTATCAGTGTCACTGGTTGCCACTCTACATGCAGATTTAAGTTGTTGCCAGGTGCATACAGCCTCCACCAAACTGATGACTTTTAAATGGGCTTAAGGTGCATCCAGACTGATTTAAAAGACCAGAAAGTCCCTCATTTTGTTCCTGATTTCATTTTGGAGATGTATACATGCTATGTTTATCCCAGAATACTTTCTTCAGCTCCTAGTACTTTTCATACCAGTCTGGTTTATTTTACCCCAGTATAAAATTGGAAAGAACGTGAAGAAAATCTGGGACTATTCAATCTAAATGTGCCCTTAAAGACTTAAACAGGCATTTAAATGAGGGGTTGGTTTTGGATAGATTTTGATTGATATTTAAATACTCTTTATGTAACTGCTACTGTTTCTTTACAAAGATATATTCGTTTCAGTCTTGTTTTTTATTTCTTAGATTGTAAATTTCTGGACTATAATTTGAAGTTATGAAATGTTGTCTCTTAGTATGTTATAAGCAGTCTTCAGACAGTCAACCTGCAGATGTAGCTTGTGAATATTTAAATGAATAAATTGCAGGATACTCCAGCAGTTAGCCAGAATGGTCTACAAGCTACTTACTTTCCACCCAGATGCATACTCAGAGCTATGCCTGGACATTTTTCAGCTTGAATTGAAGAATATGTGGGTGTGTCCCCAATCTACCTGCAGAAACCAAACAATTGATAGTTCAAACTTATCCCAACACTGGTGCAAGTATCACAGCCTTTACCTCACCTGGGAGTAGCAGGCTAGGATTAGCAGAGAGAGGAGGGTGTCTACAATATATACTGCTCTCCAACAGAATGCCCTGGGAGAGGTTGCTCTTATTGTTCACTTCCACTTTATCCATGATGAAGCAACTGCCTCATTCTGCATGATAGTGTCCATCAAATGTCATTTATAGTTTGGGGATTAAATTCCATTCTTGTTTATCATGGTTACATCAACATCTTTATGAAAATCAGCTATTATGAAAATCTTGACTCTTTGCATAGAATCAATATGCATCTGCAGCTTCTCTGAAGTTGCAGAGAAAATGTACAGTTGTTGAAAAGTCATTATTATTTGTTGCATTCTGTTCTTTTTATGGTTGTTTTTGTCATACCAAGCTGTTTTTCCTCCATGCATGCAAATATGTGCATACTGAAAAGGTTACCTAAATTCCAAGGCTACTGATATAGTGTTGATCTAGTGTTGCTTCAGGCAACAAAGTTGCAGAAACATATTATCCCTGCCAGAGAATATTTGTTGTCATCCTTGTATCTTTGGTATGAGTGCTGCAGTGAAATCTGAGCTCAGCATTCAGTTACTCCTTCATATGCTCTTTATTGGCAATTATGATTTTGTTAAAAGAGACAAGCAACATCTGAGAAACTAGTTCTGGATTTTTTGCTGTTGTTCTTGCTGCTGGGTTTCATTACATTTCCAATAATATCTTCTTAACTGCAATAGATTTTTTTTCAGCTGTTAAACATCTGCAGCAAGGCCTTTTGGTATTTATAGGTTAAATTAATCTGAAAATGCAAGGTTATTTGAGGGATGTTGATTGCTCATAGCAAACATAGAATACACTGAACTACATGTATCGTAATATGATAAAAGTGTTATTATGTAAGGATAGATAAGGCATAATATCTATAAAACAGACAGGCATTGTATGATAACATCAGTCTTTGCTGTGTTGAAATGTTAAGAGAGCAGCTGCTACCTCCATTATATTCACTTCCGATTTTCAAAGGAGGGGCTGGCTGCTGAATAGGATCATTGCTTAGCTGAGTTATTGTCAGCTCCATGTTACCCCACAAGTACTGACAGCCTTTGCTAGAGGTACAAGCAACCTCTCGGCAGAATGGAAGATCAATTAACATTATGCTGTCTATATCATGTTGATAAATGTACTGTATTGGATTAGTCCCATGAATGATGTGCAAGGTTTAAACTTCTTTATGTCTTTGGCTAAAACTGAGAAAATTAATTGGCAGAGTTTACCACAGATAGCTTTTGTTGCTACTAAAACTATACATATCCTTCTATATTGTAAGGACCGGATATGCCTTGAGAGATAGGTATTGTTTTGTGAATGCATGAGTGTTACTGTCGGGTTTAAACTTGCTTTTGAGTCAGTGGTCCAAAACGCACTGCAGAAATAATCCAGTTTGAGACACTGTAGCTGCCCTGGCTCAGTGCTAGACAACCCTGGGAATTATAGTTTAATGTGGCACCAGAGCTCTCTGACAGAGAAGGCTAAATGTCTCACAAAACTACAGTTCCCAGAAGTCCCAGGGTTGTTAAAGCAGTTTCAAACTGGATTATTTCTGCAGTATGTTTTAGATCAGTGTTTATGTTCTTTGTTTTAAATAAATCACAAGTATATTACAAAATCCTGAGCCTGTCGAATCTATAGTTAAGTATCTTGCCGTTGTATGTGTGTTTATCAATTTTGTTTTATTCTTTGTTGTGACATATTGGTTTAAACAAATTGTCTTCTTGCTTTTCTTAAACAATTTGTTTTTTGCAGTCTGAGATAAATGAAAAGCTGCAAATACAAGAAGAGGCCTATTCTGCAAGAATAGACAAGCTAAAGAAAATTTGAAGAAGCAGAGTGATGATGGTGCTTCACACAGATAATCTAGATGTGTTTTATTTCTGAAGGTCAGCATAATTAAGTCAGTGTCTCATCATCCAGAAAACATTGTTCTAAAATGTCTAATACAACAACTTTATGTATTATGTATATACTGAATGTTAAATTAAAACTGAAAAGAAAACTGAATCTTCCCTCAAAGCAATTTTATGGTTTGTCATGCTTTGTAAAATCGGAATATCATGTGATTTGTGAATAATTTCCCCATGTGTGTGATAGTGGAAAACATGCAAAGTATCAAGGGTATAAAAAGTTTCTAACCTGTTAGCAGTCATAAACCTTTTTCATATCCATAGGGTGAAACACACAAGCAAAATAAAGCGGCTTTCATCCACTCTGAAGATGGGCATTTAGACAATGCACAAGGTGAAAGCAGGTGGAACATGAAATCAAGGCCCCATACAGACAGGCCAAAATAAAGCTACTTCAGTTCACTTTGGAGGTATGCTGTTTAAATGATGCATGTGTCCGGAAGCTGTGCCAAAGCCATGCTCCAATCCTAAGGACTGGAGCATGCCTTTGGTGCAGCTTCCGGATTCTTAGGACACATGCATCATTTAAACAGCATACCTCCAAAGTGACCCGAAGCAGCTTTATTTTGGCCTGTCTGTACAAGCCCAAAGCCATATTCCGGGGCTAAAAACCAGAACAAAAAGAAGTTCTGATACTCCAACTTAAGATGGAAAATGCACATCCTCATGTCTGTATATAAACTCCAATGGATGTAATTACAACATACGCCATTTAAACAGTCCAGTAGGGGGCATGAGGTGAAGGGAAGTGACAGGGGCATGTTTGGAGGGCCTCCATGATTGTGCTTTGCCATTGTATCACACACCAATGCCCTGTACCAATGGAGCATTACACATGTGACTGTTTGGCTGATCAAAGTGGTGGCGGTGCAATGGGATGGCATCTGGGTGGTATGTGGAAGGTACTTGGAGGTCACACAGGTGCTGTGTTTCTGCAGTAGTGCATGTGCATGGTGGGGAGGCAACAAAAAAAATATAACCCAGCTGTGCAGCTTGAAGCTGTGATGGGAAGACTGCCCATGAATGTCGGGCCCACCTTGGGAGTACACAGTTCAGACACCGGGGTTTGACCCGATTTTGGAAAAGAGGTCCAAAAGGATCAAGCTGCTTTTTCCTGCCTATCTGCTATGGCCCCATGACCTTTGAAACTTGGATCGTCTTTAGACAAATACCTTGCTGAATTTTATAACTATTGTACTTGTATCTTTGTAAGGCCATAAATCAACACCACCTTAGTTATGATTACTTTCCTCCTGATTTAGGATCACTTCTTCTGTTTTCCTGCTCTGGAAGAGGATATATTTGTACCAACCAATTGGCAGGTCCTGTGTCCTTCAAAATCATCTTCTGTGTGTTATAGGCTAAACCCTGCTTAATTTTTTGATTCTGCTTGATCAAGAATGCTGAGTTTCAGAGATGCATAAATTCTGACTGTGGCCTTATATTTCTTGAAATTTCCTAAATCGCACCTTCCCGAGCTTTTGTCTAAATGCTGCTATTTTGCTCAGTTACAAGACAATATTTCCATTTTCCCCAATTTTAGTTTGGGGAAAAAGATAATATGGCAAAGCAAATATGTAACATTTGCAATTAAGCTGTTGGCAAAGTAGTTTATTTCTAATACACAAAGTATTTCTGTGACATTGGAAAGCAGACACCTGAGTTGTTCTGGATCATGTAGTACAATCATACTACTTACTACATGTTTACAAAAAGTCTTCATTACACCAAAATGATTTGTTTTTGTTACGTTACTAGTACAGGCATTCTTTGTCCCCCTCCCTTTTAAAGTAAGACAGATTTTGTATGTACTTTGGTATGTACTTAATTTTCAAAGGGAGTAGTTGTAAAGCCAGGCATGGAGTACAGTACACAGTAAAGACATATCGTAAGGATATGAGAGTATTATCTATCAATCTGCAGTAATAGGGCCAGCGAATAGCTATTTACCAATAAGCAGTTACTGCTAGGTAATTCTCTTCTGCAATAACTAAAGCATAACTAAGTTGTAGGTTAGCAAAGAATAATGCCACTCCCTTTTTTGTGTAACTATAATTTTCATTTACTTGCATAATTAGCGAGTATGGCCCTATTAAATAGCAAAGAACAACTGTCTCACAGTTCATGGCACTCCCTCATGCTCTGTTATGGTTGCTGAGATGACAGCAAGGTGGCCAGAGGGAGACTATGTCTTTTACTCCATGCCAGCAGTGTATAATAGTCAGGTTTTTAAAAATAATACTGTAATTAAAATTCCTTTTTAAAAAAAAGTTAGCTAATATGTAACTAGTTGGGGTGGCTTAGTATTATAGCTGTAACAAATTACTTTTTTCAAAGTAAGTTTCCAAGCTCCCTGTGTTATTTTCTGTGTGCATATGCTTCAAATCACTTTCTCAGCTTAGGGTGACACTTTGAATTTTCTTAGGCAAGAAATTCTAAGAAGTGGTTTTGCCAGGTATTTCCTCTAAAACATACAGCCCTTGGTATTCATTGGTGATTTCCCATACATGTACTAACCAGAACTGACCCTGTTTAGCCTCCAAGATGAAATGGGATTTGATGCCTTTGGGGTATTTAGGCAACTGGTTATTTTACACACAGGGTCAACTGGCACATGATGTGTCTTCTTCTATTTCCCATTGCGCACCAAAGCATTTTGGAAGCATATCCCTGGCAGGATAATGGCACACTTAGCGAGCCAAGATTTTCTGCAGCACCCTATTATGTTACGCTTTCAAGTTGGAAACCTGTCCGTAATATGTGAAGAGGTGTGAAAGTCTGTGTGAATAAATGAGGATTTAAACCTAACTTGGAGGTGGAGGAGGGAGATGAGAAGCAAATGGTTTTTTCCCAGGGTCCAAATTGCTTTACCAGCACCTGCTTGCCAGCTGACAGCATTCAATATTACATCATGGTTGCCCAATAGCGCCCTCTGGTAGTTCATCTTTGCATGCCAGGTCAGGCCAGCTCAAGTGACAACAGATTTCCCTCACATCTCAGATGCTTCCACACAAGGCTTTTATTGTGCAATCATCCTGCCTCAAGCACAGCATTTCATGGGGAAAAGGGACACCATCCTCCATTTGCAATTCATATATATTTGCCACCTCTACCTTTTTTCTTTCCACAAAAGAAAGTTCCATTAAGGAGGAAAAATAGAATAGCTGCCTGTAGATTGATGGTGCTGAGAGGTCGCCATTAGGAAGCACCTCTGAAAGAGCTGTAACTGTCCATAGCAAGTGCCTTCATTTTTTTCAACTTCTCCCAATATATTTTAAACATTGACAGTAATGGGTCTGTTCTGCTGTTCCCAGTGGATTGATTCAGATGGTGAAAAGAATCATCATTGCAACATTAGAAACCTTCAGTGTTACCATGCATTGAACAGTGGATTGGCAACCATGCAATGTCCTCCCTCTTTCTTCTGTTATACCAAGCAGTGTCATAAGTGCGCCGCCAAAAGAAGCCGCTTTTTTCAGCTTCTTTATGTTGCACGGAGGAGTTGCGCGCTTTGACCGCTGGGGCTCCTCCGCACAGCAAATGATGGCGCTGGCAGACCGCCCTTTTCGGGCAGTCTGTAAAGCGCCCATGAGGCATTGTGGCTTAGGATGGAAGAGGTTTGATAGGAAGTATCACAAGCTAGAACATGTCTTCCAACATTTCACAGATGGAAACCTGGACACATGTGGCCAAGCAAGCTTGAGAGCATAAGCCAAGTGACAAACGTTATCGATGAGGAAAAATTCACAAGCTAGGAGAGGCTGCGGTGGTTTGCTTTTGCCTGGGCCTACTGGGAAGAGCAAGATGTCACTCATCTTCTCCATTCCCCCCTGCAGAGTTAATTGGGTTCAGCCTATACGTTTTGCACTTTAAACTCATTTTGCAGCAACTGAAGTAAGCTGAGGACAAAGGGGGAAAGTAGAGAGAAACTGGAATATTTTAAAAGGAGCAGAACAAATGGGATAACAGACGATTAATTGGGACTGTCCCTGGCAAATCTGGATAGTTGGAGGGTAAGCTAAAGTATCTATGTTTCTATTGTAAAATGATCACATACTTATAGAAAAATCATGCTTGCTGGAAATAATGGAAGTTGTGGTCTCTACAGCTGGAGAATATCGGATTGAGGGAGGCTGGTGTACCCATAGGTTCTACCATCCTATTTTCAGCAATATATTTTTTTAAAAGCAACAATGATTGTGCTGGATCAAGATATTACCATATGGAAATATAAATCTCACTGAAATAAATCAATCTTAAATTTATTATCACTAATTGAGAGAGCAGTGATTTTATTTGGTGCATCCTGATTATGACTACATCTGGAAGTAACTCAAGTGTGTTACAGATGTGCCAATAGTACGTACTAGGTATGTACTAGGGTTAGGAGAGGGCGTCCTTTCCAGACGCCCTAACCCTAGTACGTAAAAAATGGCAGTGCCCATTATACATGGGCACCGCCATTTTGACATCGCAGTAGCTTAGCGTCCACACGTCACGGCGCAGTTATAACGCTGCAAGTGCCCCATTGGTGCCTTGCGGCATCATAACCGCGCCGCAAAAAGAACCCACTTTTTGCGGGTTCTTTTTGCTGCACCAGGGAATCGCGCGGTTTGTCCACTGCAGTTCCCTGGCGCAGCAAACACGGGTGCTGGAAGAGAGCCCTTTTTGGGCGCTCTGTAAAGTGCCTCAGTTTATTTCTGTTTTAGGGCATCTTGAAAGGCTTTCTTGGGTTTCCTCCCTGAATGTTGCTACCTCACAGCATCTATAAAGTTCATGTACCATTTGAAACTTTTGATGACTTGAAGCAATGCACTGTGTTTCTGGAGACCAGATTAAATGGTTCTAGGATTGTGGGAGGGGATATCACCTATTACATTTCAGCTATTTCAGTCTAATTTAATGTGGATAGATTATGCGTATTTGATCATTACAACTCCCAGAATCTCCTAGCCAGCAGAGCCAGTAGTCTAGAAATGTAGGTTTTTCAGGCTTTAGTATCCACCTGCATAACTGTCAATAACTTTTTTTAACACCAGCATATCTGGTTCTCAGAGGCGTACTGCCACTAAATGTGGAGGTACAATGGGCTCTCGGTATCCACTGGGGTTTGGTTCCAGGGCCCCCTGTGGATAACAAAATGCATGGATGCTCAAGTCCCATTATATATGGTGCCTCTTATATAAAATGGCAAAATCCAGATTTGCTTGTTGGAATTTATATATTTTGGGAGATATTTTCAAGTTCTGGACGCTTGAATCTGTCAATACAAAATCAACTGTACTATTTAGCTATCATGGTTCATAACCATTAATAGTGCTCTGGGAGATGCGACAGGCTGTAAAATCAGTAGTTATAATATCTATAGTTCATGGACTTTCCATTTTGTATCTGATTGTAAATGATGACTCTTTAGCTGTATGCAAACAACATTTGAGTTCTGTCTTTTAATCCTCTCCTTTGTTCTCTCTGGTAGATATCAACTCCAAATGTTCTGTGCTCTTTTGTATTCAGATTCATAATCTTCCCCAGAGCACAATCCTAGAGTCAAGAATTATCAGGCTACTCACAGAGAATTTTGTCCCTTGATTGAGTTCCAAGGAAATGTTTTCAATTCTTTTTCTTGCCAAATGCATGATGTGGATCATACTAACCATTTTTCCCAAGCCTTCTTGACCCCTCCCTCTCCCTGATGCTCACCATAATAAACGAATTTGCACTAATGGTTGGGGGGAATTTGGCAGAAGTTTGCAAATGAAGGGTATACCACAAACTATGCTTCTACATTGCAAAACAGTCCCATTTGTAGGAAGTGGTTGGTTATTTTTATAATTTAAGGAATACAGACAAAATACCACGCAGAGCATTCCTTAGTGTAATACAATCCCTGCAGCGTTGTTCATGATAACACATTGGACTCATTGCAGTTTTGACAGTTCAGCTAAACATATGGCACCCAATTTTGAAAGTTGGTCTTTGAGACAGAATCATAAAGGACAGCTGGGATGAATCTGCCAAGGATTTCAGTAGGATATTGCTGGCTTTTCATTTGTATTTAGAATTACCTACATGGGTAAAGACTGCTCAGGTCATGCTAGCATCCTACATGTGGCCAGGTCAATGAGGGCAAATAGATAGGATTTTTTAAAATACAGCTTTTTAAAAACTAGTGTAAATGTTGCATGGTAAACATAGACATCTGCAAGAAAAGCACTGGTTTGTCCTTTGTCACTTTCTTCAAGTGAGCTGTTTGTCTTTTTAAGTGCATCTATGCATTTATATTGGTGTGTAGATTCATTCATCATAACAAAGAAAGTTGTAAATATTGATGAAGAGGCAATGACACATACATTCGCCAATAGATTCCTCCTGTGCTATTTTCTTCTGCTTAAGCTGAGCCCTGATGAAAACTTGAAGAACTATTTCTCCCAGAATTCACCTGATAACACAATATCAAAAGTCCTCTTAAACAATCTCTACCGCTCAATGCAAATATTGTTATTTACATATGAGATACAACTGCATCCCACTTAAGTGCGGAGGGAGACAACTGAATAAAACTTGCCAGGTATGTCTCATATTTCCTGCCCTTCCTTACTGAAGGTTTTCTATACTCCATGTTCAACTCACTAACAGAGCTTGGAAATAATTAAGAAGTAATTTGGTATTCCTAATTCACTTTTCAACTATGAATTTAAATTTGTTAAATGCAAATAATGCACATTTTTATGTAATAATTCTCATTTTGAGAGCAAACGTGGAGTAATGGTTTGAGCATTGGACTATGACTCGAGAGACCAGGGTTTAATTTCTACTCGCCCATTGGGTGACCTGGGGAAGTCATACTGTCTCAGCCTCAGAAGAAAACAACGGCCAACTCCTTCTAAAAGCATGTTGCCAACAAACCCTGCTTTATGGTTGCCATAAGACAGAAACAACTTGAAGGTACACAATAACAACAGCAACAATTCTCATTTCACATTATATTACTCTGAGGGCATAATTTGGGAGACATTAGTCCATTTTCTTCAACAATTCAGTGGTTTACTATTTTGTTAATGGTTAATAACATTTCTTTTTTATGGTTTAATGTTAAAATAAATTTTATTATTGCTTTAATGTAATGTTTCCAAGCTCTGACCACAACTCGTTTTACCAATAATGTAAGCATCATGGTTGTTTGTATTATTTGGAAGATACCTGGGCATGATTTCTGTGAGCAAGACTGACTTTCACACACTGAACTTTGGAGTCTTCATGATGTATTTAGTGCCTTTAATAAAATCTGGATGTTTTTACTTCTGCAAGCTATTACTTTTGATTAATCAATTGATATATTTCTTGAAACACAGTAGTACAGATGATTTTGAAGTACAAGAGGCGTGATTAGAAATGTTAATGATAGGCCTTTGTGATTTAATTGATAGATAAATAAACTAAATTGTTAACCTGAAAATGAACAGCATGTGTTTTACATTGTAGCTTGTTACAGTGGAAAAGAATGAGAAAGCATTTCCTTCAGTTTCAGTGTCAGGTCAAGTCAGGTTAGGCTGATGCATTTTCAGTTTTAACCTACATTTTCCAGCGATTGATTGAGACTAAATGAAAGAGAATTTGCCAGAGCTGCTACCACTGCAGTTGTTCTGTATTTAAGTGGGAAAATGGGAGGTGGAAAGTAATTCTGCCCATGCAATGCAATTTCTGGAATTATGTAAAATACTGTTACTCTTTTACTGCTCAGTGCTCGGAGTGGCAAGAACTCTAGAAGTACATGTGTTTTACTCAGGGAATTAGTTTTCTAGACTCTAGAGGCTTAATGATGGTTTTCTGAGATATGGTTTACATGGCCTCCACTTTTTCTATCTGCTGTCAGTTTTCGAGAGTACCTTTTAGTATGCAAAAGCTAACAGAATTCAAATCTCTCTGTCCCACATCACCTTGATCATGTTCCAGGGTCCAAACATACAGGCCAAAATAAAGCTGCCTCAGGTCACTTTGGAGGTATGCTGTTCAAATGATGCATGCGTCCTAAGAGGCCGGAAGTCACACCAAAGCCAAACTCCCGTCCTAAGGACTGGAGCGCAGCTTTTGGCACAGCTTCTGGCCTCTTAAGATGCATGTATCATTTAAACAGTATACCTCCAAAGTGACCCAAAGCAGTTTTATTTTGATCTGTCTGTTCGGGCCCTCAGTCTCTCCCAAAATATTGAAAGCTTCTTCACCTATACACTTGGTAGAAAAGGGATGGAGAAGAAGGGATTACTTATTTCTGCTTATCAATTTTGCCTTCTTGGGCCACCTTAGCTCTGACTGAGACACACCACCTGACTGTAAAAGGCCATCATCAGTCAATCTTTTGGCTGATCTTACAAGATCATGCATTGGAGCATCCCACACATATTACTTTACTTCCAGAAATTGTAGAGTCGAGTATTGTGGCATTGCAAGAAACATTTAGGACAGGGCTGAACCACATGGAGGCTCCAGGTGCCAATTTCATCTCCCCAGATCCCTCTACCCCACCCTTTCAGCTGCTGCACAATTGGAACCTAGCTCTCCCCAGCTCTGGTCCAGCATTTCTGACTGGCTCTCATTTTACAAAGCAGGACTGAATTTGCTTTGTCATTTAAGCACAGCTTACTTCCTATTATGATTTCTTAAAATTTTTCCACAGAAGCAGCAGCTCATTTGTTAACCCCTTGCTATTGTTACAGCTCTCCATTCACACAATGGCCTTTCTTCTGTCTGAATACTGAAACTTTCTAAGGCAGTCTGCTAGAAAGAAGTTTACAAGATCTTCAGATGAATGGTTTTTAACAAAGATCAAACACCCCTTTTTTTAACAGTGCCAGTTGAACTGAAAGATGGAATGGCCTAGATATAAGTCATGAATAATTTGAAAAAAGTTTCCTTTCTACCCCCCCCCCTCACTGAAATCCTCCCCCCTCCCTTGCATTTCTCATGGCATTGAAAGCAATGGCTTCTGGAAAAACAGACTGAGGTGAGAAACGGCCACTTAATTTTGAAAACAACGACACAGAATGTAGCAGGATTCTTACAATTTGCAAAATTTACAATTTTATATATTTATTTATTTTACCACACATAAAGTCCTCTTCCCCCAAGAGGCTCAAATACAGTTGGTGAGGCTGAAATATTGTTCCCAGGTGATCTTCCATCCAAGGAGTTTACACAGGTCTGCTTCAGCAGCAGGGAGGTGTCATGGTGCCTTTCGTTTAGACTATGTGACAACAGAACAGTATCCCTTTGCAGGTCAAAATCATGCTAAAATGGACAAAATAAAAGAAGTGCATCTGTCCTTTGTCTGGTATGACAGAAAAGGCAAAAAAAAAAAAAATATCTACAAAGAACTGTCAGCCCTACACTGGCCAGATACACACATAATATTAAACCAGGATTTAATGGTGCATAGATGAGTAAGCCGCTTAGGGAGTTAGAATCATAGAATCAAAGAGTTGGAAGAGACCACAAGGGCCATCCAGTCCAACCCCCTGCCATGCAGGAACTCTCAGTCAAAGCATTCCCGACAGATGGCCATCCAGCCTCTGTTTAAAGACCTCTAAGGAAGGAGACTCCACTACCCTCTGAGGGAGTGTGTTCCACTGTGGAACAGCACTTACTGTCAGGAAGTTCCTCCTAATGTTGAGGTGGAATCTCATTTCCTGCAGCTTGCATCCATTGCTCTGGGTCCTGTTCTCTGCAGCAGAAGAAAACAAGTTAGCTCCCTCCTCAATATGACATCCCTTCAAGTATTTATACAGGGCTATCATTTCCTCTTAACCTTCTTTTCTCCAGGCTAAACATCCCCAGCTCCCTAAGTCATTCCTCACAGGACATGGTTTCCAGTCCTTTCACCATTTTAGTCACGCTCCAGTTTCTGAATGTCCTTTTTGAATTGTGGTGCCCAGAACTGGACACAGTATTCCAGGTGGGGCCTGACCAAGGCAGAATAGAGTGGCACTATTACTTCCCTATTCTAGACACTATACTTTTATTGATGCAGCCTAAAATTGCATTGGCCTTTTAGCTGCCGCATCACACTGTTAACTTATGTTCAACTTGTGGTCTACTTGGACTCCCTGATCCCTTTCACATGTAGTTTCATTCAGCCAGGTGTCACCCATCCTATATCTGTGCATTTCATTTTTCCGCCCTAAGTGCAGTACCTTACATTTCTCCGTGTTGAATTTCATTTTCTTAGCTTTGGCCCAGCTTTCTAGTCTATTCAGGTCATTTTGAATTTTGATCCTGTCCTCTGGGGTATTAGCTATTCCTCCTAATTTGTTGTCATCTACAAATTTGATGAGTATGTCCCCAATTCTGACATCCAAGTCATTGATAAAGATGTTGAATAGCACTGGGCCCAGGGCAGGCCCCTGTGGGACCCCACTGGTCACTTCTCTCCAGGATGAAAAGGAGCCATTGTTGAGCACCCTTTCAGTTCAGCCGGTCAACCAATTAAAAATCCATGTAACAGTTGCTTTGTCTAGTCCACATTTCACCAGCTTGTTTGCAAGAATGTCATGTGGAACCCTGACAAAGGCCTTACTGAAATCAAGATATACTATATCCACAGCATTCCCTTCATCTACCAAGCTGGTAATTTTATCAAAAAAAGAGATTAGATTTGTCTGGCATGACCTGTTTCTCTGAAACCCATGTTGACTTTTTGTGATCATGGCATTGCTTTCTAGATGTTCATAGACTCTCTGTTTAATGATCTGCTCCAGAATCTT
>NC_056524.1:165352580-165367897 GCF_019175285.1 Sceloporus undulatus
ATAGACTATATCCACAGCATTCCCTTCATCTACCAAGCTGGTAATTTTATCAAAAAAAGAGATTAGATTTGTCTGGCATGACCTGTTTCTCTGAAACCCATGTTGACTTTTTGTGATCATGGCATTGCTTTCTAGATGTTCATAGACTCTCTGTTTAATGATCTGCTCCAGAATCTTTCCTGGTATTGATGTCAGACTAACTGGACGATAATTGTTGGGATCCTCTTTTTTCCCCTTTTTGGAGATGGGGACGTTTGCCCTCCTCCAGTCTGCTGGGACTTCTCCTGTTTTCCAGGAGTTCTTAAAGATTATTGCCAATGGCTCCAATATTACATTTGCTAGTTCTTTTAATACCCTTGGATGTAGTTCATCTGGTCCTGAAGACTTATAATTTTTTAGATTAACCAGGTATTCCTGTACTATCTTTTTACTTATTCTGTGTTGAAATTCCCCTATTCAGTTCACTGGTAAGTGGTGTAGAAATGTGCTTGCTATTGTTATTCCTCTGAATATTCATGAGTTCCAGGGTGGGATATGTCCTTCTTCCCTCTTGGCCACATGGAGGCCTAGAGAGTTGTTCAAGGTAGATTACATCTCCTTTTCAATAAACGTAACCTAACATGTCCTCAGTTGAAGAAATCATGATTCATTTTAATCATGGTGAGTCAAGCCAACTTCAAACTCCACTTTTAAGAGTTGACCTTTTTTAGCTGACTATAGTTAGGATTTACTATAGTTCAGCCTTCAGATAATACATGAAGCCAGAGGAGGGGAACAGCTGGTCCACAGGCTGGATCCAGCTTTTGGAGCTTCCCAGTCAGGTTCAAGGTCTCCCCTTTGGTAGACTCCATTATGCAGTTCTGCACAGAAGAAACCTTTTAAAAATGTCTCCACTGGTGCCAAATCTTAATTCAAGTGGTGCATCTACATTGTGGAAATAATGCAGTTTGACACCATTTTAAGTGCTGTAGCTTCAGCCTATGGAGTCCTGGGGTTTGTAGTTTTACAAGGTCTTTAGCCTTCTCTGCCAAGGAGTGCTGGTGCCTCACAAAACTACAAATTCTTTTATGCGCACACACACATATATACATACATACCTATATTTATTTATTTATTCAACAATTTGTCCAACATTATATTACAATAAATTTAAGGGAGGAATTAGGGAAAGAGTTAAGGAAGCGAGAAGTATATAGGTTGAAAGATTGGGTGAACATAATGGATAAAGGAAAAATAAAGTAGAAATTGCAAAGTTCAAAAATAACCTGGTTTAATTGTATTCAGTTGGAACAATGGACAAAAAAATTTAATAGGAAAATTAAAGAATTTAGATAATATACTAAATTTGAACAACAAATTAGGCAAAGAGATAGTATGGAGGAAAGTGAAAGGTATTACAAGTGAAATATACAAATTGTTATCAAAACATAAAGACAAAGAAGAACATCTTAGGACATTATGGGAGGATGACTTAGCACAAATGATAAACATTCAAGAATGGGGGGAAATTGGAATGAATGTCATTAAAAAAATTATACGGATAAAGGAGAATTACTATAAATTAATTTGGAGGTGGTATTTAACACCAGTAAGGTTAAACCATACAAAATAAGAATTATTCAAGGACACGTTGGAGAGGTTGTCGAGAAACTGGTATTTATATACATATGTGGTGAGGTTGTAGATCTGTAAAGAAATAAAAGAGAGAACAGAAACTGAGAAATATGCCCAAAGATAGCATTATTGTCTATATATGATAAGATCAGCTGCACCCACATTATGAAGGACTTAATTACAAATTTATTAACAGCCGCAAGATTAATTATAGCAAAGAAATGGAAAGTTCAGGGTGATTTGCAAATATAAGATTGATATAAAGAAGTATGGTAAATGGCAATTAATGATAAGTTCACATGTGAAATTATGGTTAAAGAAAGGAATAACGAAGAGAAATGATTTTGAAGCAATATGGAAGATATTTGTACAAAAGGTTCTGGTAAAAGAGGAAGGTAGCTTACCTCCACAGGAAGAGTTACAATTTTGGAGGGTAGAATAACATGAAGATATTAGGCTGTGGTGATGGGGAGCACTTGATTATAGAGATAAATTAATTAGTAATAAATTAATAGTATACTTTAGTGGAATTAGGAACAGTATATGTTGACTAAAAGATAGAAATAAGAATAAAGATATCAATAATTTTATGTGTTTTTCAATTATTGGTATAGTTAATATTAAGTGGTTTATTATAAATAAGATTTAGATAAATTAATTAAGAATAGATAAGTAATGGATTTATAACATATTGTATATGGAATACTATATATACCAGGTGTCGGCAAATCCCAGCCTGCGGGCCTGATGCGGCCCACGGAGGCGGCAGGATCAGCCCCAGCCCAGTCCTGCCGCCGCCGCTGCCTCCACCTCCTCCTCCCCAGGCCGTGCGGCCCTCCTCCTCCTCCGCCACGCGGGGGAGGAAGAGGAGGGCCGCGCGGCCTGGGGCAGAGGAGGCAAATGGGGAAGCCCTGCGCCACCCTCCCTGCCTCCCAGCGCCACCCACCTCCTTCTCCTCTGCCTCTTCCGCCCCGCGTCCAGGCCGTGCAGAAAGAGGAGGAGAAGGAAGAGGAGGAAAAGGGGAAGCCCCACAGGGCCCCCCGCTGCCCTCCCTGCCTCCCAGCGCCGTCCACCTCCTTCTCCTCTGCTTTCTCCCTGCCTCCCCAGGCCGCGCGGTGCATGGAGGAGGGGGGAGGAGGAGGAGGAAGAGGAGGGAGGAAGAGGAGGAGGGGGCAGCAGAAGGAGGAAGAGGAGGAAGAGGAAGAAAAGGAGGTGGGGGCAGCAGAAGGAGGAAGAGGAGGAAGAGGAAGAAAAGGAGGAGGAGCAGCAGAAGGAGGAAGAGGAAGAAAAGGAGGAGGGGGCAGCAGAAGGAGGAAGAGGAAGAAGAGGAAGAAAAGGAGGAGGAGAATGTTATATTACTATTAATAAAAATAGTTTTAAAGGTTTCTGGAAGCTAGGATTTTTTTAAAAGAAAGATTTCCCAAGTTCTACCTCTGATAGACTTATCATGAGTTAATGTAACCCTTGGGCTAAAAAGTTTTTTCACCGTTGTACACAAAATCTGAAAGAGAAGTGAAAACTTCCAGATTCCTCCTCATAGACAGAGGATGAAGGCCCTTTGAGGCAGGTGTGCATCATGCTGGAGGAAGGGGTGTGTAGCATCAGGAGGGGAGGGATGCTTTAACCTCATGGCACCACTACAATCCTGGCTGAATCCTTGCCCTCTGTCTGCTCTTTGCAATGGGAGGAAAGCTCATAGGATGGCCTAAATTCTGTAGGGAGCATCATGGGATACAGCATCAAGTTACTCCCGAGTAGCCAAGAGCCATCGCAAGGCTGTGTGACTCACTGATCCTCTAGCTCCCCATGGTCTGCACTGACTGGCAGTAGCCTTCCCCAGATCCCATCTAAATTGCCAGGGACTGAAACCTTGATACCTTCTGTATGAGTCCTACCACTAAATATCATTTCCCATTAAGAAGGGGAGATAGTTCTGTGACCCACATGCAGCCATGAGGGCATACCAGAACACTGCTGAGCACTGAGCATCAGGGCCATCATGTGCAACGCCATGGTTAATTCTCATTCATCTAGCATATTGCTGCCATCCAATAACTCAAAATGGGCACTAGGCGATTTGTTTCCAGATCTCGCAAGAATAGCATGTGTGCTTTACTGTGCCATTGAACTCATAGGCGATCTTCCCACTGGGCTGGGCTTTATTCTTAATACCCTGCTTCAGTCTGTCCCCATTTCCTCAGTGAAAACCGTGGCACCTGACATCAGGGCCGGCCTACACTGAGCATTACCATTTAAACTGGAAACAGTAACAAAGTCGTGACCTGGTGTTACACGACAGTCACTAGAAATTCCAGAAAGTTGGAAAGCCACCCGAGAGTAGTAAATTCCCCTCCTTCTCTCACGAAAAAATTACTCTGTGGCTTTCCAACCTTTCTGGAATTAGTTGTTGGGGAGGAGTACGTTGCGGGTATTATTGATCCAGTTTTGTTGTGTTGAAAGAAGGGGATCTATCACAGGAACTACTACCATTTTGGCTTCTAGTCTAGACAGCTGGCCGTCCATATCCATGGTTTCTTATCCATGGAATCAAGTATCCACAGCTTGAAAATATTCAAAAAATATATAAATTCCAGGAAAACAAACCTAGATTTTGCCATTTTATATACGAGAGAGACCATTTTCCCTCCATGTATTTAATGGAACTTACACATCCATGGATTTTGGTATCTAAGAGAAGTCCTGGAACGGGCCAACCCTTGTGGATCCTACGGGCTCCACATGCCACCAAACCATGTTAACTAATTCAAATTCCAGCAACATCCTGAACATTGCCTATAGGATTCTTTGTTCCTACGGATACCAACAGTGAGCAGCTCACGAAACTACCCAAATGCCTTGCTAGCTTGTATGCCCTGCATTTTTTTAAAGCCATGACTGAGGTGTTTAAACAAATCAAAAGCGATGCGCCTCTATTGACACCTTATGATTTTTGTTGCGCCAGGATCCAGAAAAGCGGGAGAGATGCTTTTGCATTGGCCAGGATGGTATTGCCACCGTTTACCCTGGAGAACAATGCCTGCTAACCAAAGTACGCTTAATTATTTGCAGGAAAATATGAGTGTTTGCCAAAAGTGAAACAGATAGATTGTGCACTGACATCTTGTATACATATGTTTCTAGAACTACCAATTGGCATCCGATTCGTTTTCTAAATTCTCTCAGGGAAAGAACGAAAAAGAGAGGCAGAAAAAGCGAAATTGGGAGGGATGGAGTCAGCTGGCACCAGCGTTTTGGTGTTTTCAGCATGGTTGCTAATTCTGTAATTCTGTTTTCTATCGGGATTTTTCTTTCTGACTTCCAAGTGTCTTTAAAAGAAAAAAAAAAAATCCTCTTCTCAGCCAAACCTCTTAAAAATGGTTTGGATTTTCAGTGAACAAAATCCTGGTACATCATTTGACACAAAGGCATGGACCCACATCACACTGCAGAGTATAATCCAACAGATGAGTTACCTTATGGCAAGAATAGCAGGTCGGACCATGCAAATCTTTACCCAAAATCATGAGACAACATGACTCACTGGAAAAAGACAGTCATGCTCAATTAAATTAAAGGCGTAGGAAAAGAGCGAAGAGCTGCCTTACAGGTTGGATTGAGTCAATACGGAAGCCAGAGCCCTGGGTTCTGTAAGATCTGAACAGATCTCCCTTTACAGAGATTATAGCACAAGTAGTAGCCTGAATGATGATGCGTAAACAGATAGCAAACCTGACTGTCTTTGCAAAGCGTTTACAATCAGAGCTTGGTGACTCTTACTTGTTTTTTTTTTTTTTTTTGACTATGCTATGGTGTTGTTTAAGGGTTCCTGGGCGTTGGAGGTGCTTGTGTACACTGAATTGTCAAAGCTCCATCTTTATGGAACCTTGGATTTCTCGTTTGTTGTTGGCACCAAACTCTTCTGACAGAAAAGTCTAAATATCTCACAAAAACTACCCAAATCCGAATTCCATAGCATTGAGCCATGGCAGTTAAACGGGTGGTCAAAATGTATTAATTTACCCCCACAGTCGCATAATAGTAATTTCCCAAGAACCTAGCTTCCCAACGGAATCTTTTTACTCATTCTCTTCCTATATTCACGAAGGTAGGACCTTTCATTTTCAGTGCCAGGAGGGAGATTTTACTTCAAACACAACAAGATCCCTGCAAGGGCAGCATTTGGCTTTTTCTCCGTTGGACTTAAATGTACAATCAGCCCTCCTTCTCCACAGACTTTATCCACAGTTTAAGCCTCTACAGCTGAAGGATATTCCCGAAAAATATGAATTCCAAACAGCAAACATTGATTTTCCCTTTTCTATAAGGGACACATTTTACATGCATTCTATTTAATGCTGAACTGAGCATCATGGATTTGTTATCCATGGGTGATCCTTGGAACCAAAACCTACAGTGACTAAAACAAGGGCCCACTATATATACGAATGATTTTAGATGACTTCTCTTGTCCTCAGCAAATGTGTCTATGATAGTGTTGAAATGGGAGAGGGCCTGCCCCTGAGATTCTTTAAAACTTAAAAACTTTGTATGGGGTAATATGGCTTCCCATGAGATTTGGAATTTAAAGGGCCTTTATAAGTCACAATCAACCCTTTAAATTGTAGCTGAAAAAATATGGCACGGGTGTCAACATGTTCCCTGCTGGGACGACTGATGTAAACTCTCCGTGGCAAGCCGAGTCAGGACATTCTACACCATTGAAGTTTCCAGACATTTTTCCAAAGTAGAAGCAGAATGACGATTGGATTTTCCTAGTTCCAGATAAAATAAATACAGGGTACCACATTGCAGAAACCACTGGATCTCACAGTGACAAAGACTTTTTTTTTTGCTTTGGTTGACCTGCACTTTGGAGAGTAAAGACTGATTTCTGTCTCCATAGCTCATCTTGGTTGAGGAGTGATGGAATTGAATCTTTGGAGCTGATACATAAAGTAAGATGACAAGCAACAATTATTGCATTGTGAAGCACTCCTCTACAGACAGATAGCCCTGTCCTTTCACCCCATCCCACTCCCATCCTCCATTTCTCCTCCCTATTTTTTCGCAACAGAGACTTGGTGCTGTTGGGTTGGTTGATCGCTGTCTTCCTCATCACGGCTATCATTTTTAGTTCTGCAAACCTTCTTGAAGATTCAGCTCTTGTGCAGAAATGGTACCATTTTGGCTTTACAGGACTGGCACCCGAAAGAATGACTCCTTACTCATCTATATATTTGAGTTAAATTTGACCCGCGGAGTGTATCTATTTATGTTAAGAACACTGTTCTTTTCATTCCTTAGATCTGAACAGTCTCTGAGCTGTCTTGTCCATCATGGCTAGTGATAGTTTTGAAAAATGCAATGATCATCTTTGCTTGGTTTTTGATAGTAAATCCCTTTGCTTTCCTAGACCTTTATTCCTTCATGAATTTTTATGTTGACTTTTAAACCTATGAAAAAAGTTTCCTAAGACCCTTATACAATCAATATCAAAAAATTAGTCTCTAAAAAACCAGTTTCTTTTTAAAAGTAGTTAAATCACTTTGGTCAATTATCCAAATAAAAACAAGTAAAAGGCTAATTCACAGTTTATAAAAAAGTAAAGAACAGTAACATTTATGCACATGTGTGTCTGACTGCAGCTGTTTTCTCTTACTTCCATTGAGACACATTACTTTGTGTCCGTTCTATCTATATCGCACCTATATACAGTCCTTGTTGCCAATTGTCCTAAGTTGACTTCGACTTTGGCAAACCGATGAAATGCGAGACCCCACGTCACCCATCATGACAGCCAGCTCTTGTAGCATCCTTGATGGAGTCTATCCATCTGTACTTGAGATCTTCCTCTTTTTCTTACTGCCTTCTACCTTTGAACGCTTTATTGTCTTTTCTCTAGAGTCATGTCTTCTCATGATAGGGCCGAAATATGACGTCTCAATTTAGTAATCTTGGGCCCGTTACAGACAGGCATAAAGTACTGACTGGGTCATATTAGGGTTAGAAAGGTGCGTTCTTTCCGAACGCCCCTTAACCCTCATTGGATCCAGTCCTTACAAAAATGCATGCGCCCGTTCCACCACGTGGGCCGCCATCTTACTTAGCGATGCATGCATCCCCACGTTCACGCAGCGGCCTTGGACACTTGCGAGTGACCCTTGCTGCCTGCAATGTCATCTCTGGCCGCGGAAAGAAACGCCCATTTGGGGCTTCTTTTTGCTCTGCGAGGGAGGGAGCCGCTCAGTTAGTTTGGCTGCTGAGCTTCCTGCGGAGCAAACGGCCGCAGTCGAGTACTGCCCTTTGGGGCGGTCTGTAACGCGCCTGGCTTCTAGAGAGAGTCAGATTTGTTCTAGGGAGATTAGCACATGCTGGAAAGTGAAGGTAAACCTAGCGGGATGCTCCCATCCCTATCGCGCTAGTGTGCTAAGACTATCAGATGCTTGTCACCTGACGTTGCCATAATATATCAATTATTGGTTGAATAAAGAGGACTTTAGTTTCCACTTTTCATTTCATGTGGCAAGGTACCGTGAATGAAACGTGGTGCTAGACTTCCTCTATTCGCCCAATAATGGATGGGTTTATGGCAACGTCACACAACATTGCTTATCTTAGCCAACTAGTGCCATTAGTGATGGGAGCATTCTTCTATGCTCCCATCACTTTTCCCTGTGTGATATAGAACTCATCTATTGTCTTTTTTAGCACTAACAGAACCAATTTTATTAATTCCATTGCACTGTATGGCTCAAAATAGTAAACTCTTGATAATGTGCGATAGCTGCTTGTGGGATGGCATTAAAAGGACTGCTATTTTAGCACTTAACCTTCTAAACAAAAAGGTCATATTTCTGTCTGCAATCTACCTATTAACTGTCTTCTCTTTTCCCTTAAACCCTTGTCATTTATACCTTTACGTGGTTTCAATCACTTCTGCTGCCATTCTCCCTGCAAAACAAAATTTAGACGTTAAGACTCTCAATGACTCCATGAATGCTACAAAGTATTCTGTTCTAATGCCTCAGAGCATGTGCAGTAAGCATAAGAAAAAACCAATGGATTGTGTTGAGGAACCTTTGCAAGTGTTTTACTGTGAGCAAAAGTCTACCAAATAATGTCACTGCCTCTTGGAAGCACAATCCGTTTTCCTTTGCTTTTACAGCCTTTGTTGACATTCTAACAGTCAGTGTTCTATTAAAACTGCATTATCTCAGAACTCAAAACCAGCACATACCTTTGTTGCGTCAACTAAAATGCACCAAAGAGTTCTGGCCACCACAATTCACGGAGGGCTGTTCCACGCCTTGGGTGTGTCCCGAGGAGGATGACCACAATGATGATCGGATCTCGAAACCATGAACGTATGAAGAGAACTTCGGAGCTGGGTGTGTTCAGCTGAAAGAAGCGAAGGTTCCGTGGTGATGTGATAGTTCCTGTTTAAATATCGAATGGGGACATCATGTTGAGGATGTACAAAGATATTTCGCCTGCTCCACCAGACTCGGCGACACAGAACAATGGGTGCAATACTAGAGGAAACGAGATTCCACCTGAACAATAGGAGGAACTCCTGACAGTGAGAGCTGTTTACAGCGGGGACACATTCCCTCAGCGGAGAGTGGGTGGGGTCTCCTCTTTGGCGCTCTTTAAACAAATGGCATGATGGCCATCTGTGTGGGGGGTCTTATGATTGTGAGTTGCTGCATGGAAAGGGGGTTGGACTGCAAGCCCTTTTAGGCCTCTTTCCAACTCTATGATTATAAGAAACCCATTTATGGATTTTTCCCTAATCAGATGTGTAGTTTCTCCATCATAATTTTACAGTTTTTTTTTTAAAAAAACATTCCCTCCCTTATACTTAAATAATTATTATTTTAATAGATACTAAATAGACACCTAGAGCCTATTTTCCAACTCAGAAGTGAGTTCTGATTTACTGCTGGTTTAAAACTAACTTTTGTTCGGCCTTAAAAAGCTGGAGGGAGGGATGGAAATTGGGTCTTTCACACCATCTGCTATGGGTGGGATAGATAATGAGGAAAATTGAAATAGTTTTAAAGATTTCCCATATCTGTATCACTATTAATCAGAATGGCGACTGAAGGCAAAAATCAGAAGAAGACTATGATGGGAAAGGCTAGCTATGAACGAACTAAGACAAAATACTAAAGTGTAAAGACATACTGCTGAACACTAAAGTTAGATCATCCAAGCCATGTATCCCCATGACCATGTACAGAGTGCTTTGACTGTATTATTCGCGTGGCCTGAGCGTTGGACTGGATGACCCTTGAGGTCTCTCCAAACTTTACGATTTCTAAGATCATGCAAGCTTTCCAGTTTTACCGGTTCTTCCTCAGGCTTAATATAAAAATTTATTGCAAAGAAGAAATGTGAGGATGTGAGGCTGCTAGAGTCATGACCTACCTTCTTTCTCAGACATTCTACTCTTGCAGTTAGCTGGTTTAGAAGGATCTCATTGCAGGCCGAAGATACTCCCTCCTTCACCATTGTGGGGAACTGGGGATAAAGACAATAAAAGAGAAGGTAATAAATTTCACCTCAGTAGTAACATAATAGTCACTTCCCTAAAGATCAAGGCTGTCCACTTTCCTTTTGGAGTAATGCCCCTTCTTAGGCAGAAAGCACGAATTCTAGAGGGCCCAGTACTGTACAGTGTCTATAATGTTACAAAGGGCAGATGTTTCCTAAACAAGGGGAAGTGTACTATGCTTCCAGAAAGCGTAGCATTATTGGTGGGCTTGATACACAATGAAAGAGGTGGATTCCCGTACTCCAGTGTTTCCTCTACTTAGCGGGCATACCCTGTGCCAGAACAAAAATACTTGAAAGTGTTATGAAGTCACGATCTGTTTTGTGTATTTTGTTGTTTTGCACTGGCCAAACAGCTACCCTGATATATCTCCGACTTTCTGCAACCCAACAACTACATCCTCAACGGTGGAAAAGGGCCTGTACTCAACGGCTGCGAGTAAAGGATGAAAAAAAGTGGTCTATGCAGTTGAATCTTACACCCAGTCACCACTCAACACACAAGTGGCTGTGATTACTGCTGTATTCACATTTGGTGGTCACTTTGTGGTTACTGTTTGAACTTTAGTACTGGGCACCAATTCTTCCCCTATAGAACTAGAGTTGAGCCGAAAGTTAGTCAGTGGGAAATGGTTTGTTAGACAAAAAACATATATCACCCAGGAATTATTCACCATCTCCCAAACTGGTGTGTTATGGCGTGGAAATGGACAGTCAAGAAAACGCTTGAAACGAGGCTGGGGAGAGTTCTAAGATACCATGGATCCTGAAAAAGAGCAAATCAAGGCTGAACGAAACTGGGCGCCGTACTTGGGACTCCGGGATGACAGAATCTTGGAAAGATGATGCTTGTAAGAGTGACGGCGTAAGAAGAAGGAGGGAGACCAACTGAAGGTACAGTGATTCATGAGGATGTCACAGCCTGAGTTGCAAGCCTGAACGAGTATGGATTACCGGGTGGCAAAAACCAACAACAGGTTTAGGGAGGAGCTTGGGAGCTACTAGCTGGGAACTGAGGCTCGGTCTGTTGTGGTGTTTTCAAAGTAAGCAAGCCAGTTCCAGTTATTCACACTAATTGTTCAGCTGTGTCGTGAGGCAAAGGTGGTGAAGGCTCAGTCTCTAAGTTGATATTTGAAGCTGGGATAAATGTAAGAAGAACCCCACATTTTCTAGTGAATGATTTCAGCCGTAAAAACTTAGCAGAAGTAAAAAGACCTTTTGGGAGAGCAGGATTCCACGCAGCTAGGTAATGAAACGACTTCAATAATGCATAGGCCTTTTTGCAAATGCGCTCCAGAGTGCATAAATGATTTCTGTTAGCTTTATTTACGGTTGCGTTTTTGTTTGCATATACTTGATGGCCTTCCTCCCTGGAGGATAATGTCATGGGGTTTAAGATTTACCTTTGCCCTAAATCTCTGTGAAATATTTCACAAGTCTTCTCCTCCAACTTTGTGGGCTGTGTTACATGTCGTTAAAATAAACCGTTGGGGAGGTAAATCTTATCGTTGGCTGGATGCAAGACTAAAGGGCGACTAAGGATAATAGAATATTTTGTCTATTTTTTATCCAAGCACAAATGTATTTTATATCCCAAGCACACAATCAAATCAGAGGGAAGCCGTATTAAAGACCAAACTAGTTAATTGTTGCTGCTGACATTCCCCCACATTTACTTATATTGCTGCCAGGAGTAAAACTGGAATGCATAAGATTACTGATCAGTTTAATAGGTAGCACTGTCTACTGGTTACCACATCGGAGTGGACTCATGTTGGTTATATTACAGTGATAAGAGATGAGCAGCGGTCAATGGGTCTTAACACCATCAGCTAGGCGTGTAGTCAATGGTGAGGAGGCTGTAATCCAAACATCAGAAGAGCGCCCACCTGCCCTCATGGGTTTGAAGCCAACGTAATTTGGAAAACTGGTTAATAACATTAGGCAGAGTGAGGTAGCCATCTCAGAACGATTTTGGAGTCATGAAAGGGCGGAAACTGTTATCAATCGATATTGGTTGGTTGGTGTGTGCCTTAAGTCATTTCATGGGCCCCTCAGGGAATCTTATGGTGTTTTTCGGCAGATGGTTTAGTTGGGCTTATTTGCTCCTTGCTTCAGGCAGCAACATTCTTGGTTGGACGAGTCAAGATTTCTTTGTAGGTAGTCATCGTATTTAACTAGTTTCAATGGTTTAATCTGCAAAGGGAACGAACCTAGACCTATATTAAAAAGAGGTTATTAATGCGTGTTTAAGTTGTGCCTAGAGAACGCGTTGGTTTTTGTTCCTAATCTTCCAGCCAGTTAAATATTAAATTAACAGGATTTTAAGAACTCTCGCTGTGGTGAATACGGTCAATAAAGCTATATTCAAAAGTAAGGTGCGGCTAGAAACGAAGATAAATTAGAAGGAGGGGGGTCAACATGAAGGTAGGGAAGCCTGCGAAAGTGGGTGTGGCGCAGAAAGCGTTGATAAATGACGGCGAAATCAAGGAGGAAAAAAGAAGAGAGTGAAGCAGACGGAAAGGGAAGAAAGAGCGAAGACTTCATGAGAATTATAATACCTTTCGGATCATATTGGCGTGATCGAGGACGCCACATGGGATTGCTGACTGCCGGGACCTGGCCTTCCGAAGGCCCGTGTGAAGCAGAGGACTGCATGGAACTGTCCGATCCCTGGAAGCACATTTATCTTTTCTAGCTGCGAACAAGACAGTATATAGTTGCTCTACTTAAAAACAACCAACAATCTTTGGATATAATTGCATAAAAGATGAAAAAGTCACACAACTTATTCTAAAGGACCCTGAAGCCACTGAACTGAAACATAACATGTTACCAGAAAGTAGATGTATTCTCGCTTCTGTCTGTTTGTTTAGATTTTTTATGGGCTAATATATTACTCGTAACTTATTGTTCCAATCTTTGCAATTTGGTAACGAATATTCAAAGTAGGCCAAGGAGCTTACCGGTAGTATTTTGAAGGTGGTGTGGCATAGTGAGGCAAATCCCCATCAGAGCTAAGTGGTTTGTGTAGTAAGCAAAGCTGAAGTTGCTTAGAAGAATTTTTTATTGCTAAGAAAATTCAGATTTTTTATCGAAAAAAGAAGAAGTGCTGCCATTGGCGAATTCACCCTAAAAATCTCCGTCTCCTTGTTTGAGGCTGTCATTTCTTCTGACAATGTTGTCGGATAACACAACACAACATTCTTCTTGGAATGTGTGGAGGATGACTGTGGCCTGCATCAAGCAGCAACAGAAATTTGGGTGATGGGAGAATGAAGCAGTGCTACTGTTACTGCTCCTAATAATAATAGACCTGTCCTCCCAAAACTGTTGGAAGAACATGTGTTACACCTGGAAAAATGTTAAAATGATTTCCCCACCCACATACTGTCATGGGCTCATGGTGGGTGGCCTCATTTTGTTTCCCCAACTCACATATAGAGGTATATTTTCAGAGCCAGCTTTATCTCTCTTGCCATCCATGGGAAAAACAGCACTGGCAGTGGCGGCAGCTAAAAGGCCAATGCGGAGCTAACAGGCCAATGCGTTTTAGGGCATCAATAGAAAGATCGTATCTAGATCCAGCGAAGTAATAGTGCCACTATATTCTGCCTCTGGTCAGGCCCACCTGGATATTGTGTCCAGTTCTGGGCGCCACATTCAAAGGACATTGAGAATGGAGCGTGTCCAAAGGAGGCAATAAAATGGGTGAAAGGTCTGGAAACCTTGCCTATGAGGAAGACTCAGGGAGTGGGGATGTTTAGGCCTGGAGGAGAAGGTTAAGATGGTGATGATAGCTCATTTAAATACTGAGGGATGTCATATTGAGGAGGGAGCGAGCTTTTTTCTGCTGTCCAGACTAGGACCCGGAGCAATGGATGCAAGCTACGGAAAAGAGATTCCACTCAACATTAGGGAAATTTCCTGACAGTGGCGTTCGACAGGGAACACACTCCTCGGAGTGTAGTGGAGTCTCCCTCCTTGGAGGTCTTCAAACAGGTGGATGGCCATTGTCGGCGGTGGCTTTGATCTGGATTCTGCATGGCAGGGGGTTGGACTGGATGGCCTTGCGGTCTTTCAACTCTATGATTCTATGATTCTATGATTCTATGGCTCAATTTCCATCAGTAGTAAATTTAAAACCATAATTTCTTGGTCAAGGGCATACCCTTACCGTAGTGTCCGAACAAAAATATGAACCACCACACACACCAAGTGGCATCTAGTCCTGGAAACCTTTTGTCTCCTCCTTCACAGCCTGAATGTGACTCAAACACTTTTGAGGTTGAATAATAATCTTTGGAAGGGGGTACATTTATTCTCTGTGTGTTCAGTAAAGGCGATGCATCTTCTCTGGCAGCAATTATACTGCTGGAAGGCCACAGACTGCTGCGAAAGGATAAGTATGGCTTAATCTTCCTGCTTGTGGGGGAGGGGGATAGTAGAAGCACATGTATGGATCCCATCTCTGCTGCAATATAGTCGTCTGAATCGTTTCCGAACACCACTGTCCAAGTCATGCAATTGTATGAATAACAGCGAACTTATACGCTGATTCATTGAAAACGCGTGCATGATGTTTTGATGAGTGCGGGGAAACACAGTGTAATTCCATCTACTGAAGCTCACTGGGTGACTAGCTGACTTTTGGGCTGTACAATCTACGTCTTTCAGACTAACCAAAGGCCTGAACAGACAGGCCAACAATAAAGCTGCTTCCGTGTCACTCCCGTTGGAGGTATGACTGTTTTAAATTGATGTACGCGTCCTCTAAGAGGCCAGAAAGCCAAGTCAAAGCCACTCTCCATTCCTAAGGACTGGAGTGCAGCTTTTGGCACAGGTTCTGGCCTCTTAAGATGTGTGGTACATTTAAACCGGCATACCTCCAAAGTGACTTAAACAGATTTCTTTGGCCTGTCGTATGGGCCCCAACTTTACCAAGATTGTGGTGAGGACAAAGTGGAAGGAAGAGTAGCACTTCTTCAAGTCATTTTTGATTTATGGGACTTCTAAAATGAAACCTTATCATGGGTGTTTTTGTGGCTGAGAGTGTGTGACTTGCCCAAGGTCCACCCATCTGGTTTCCATGACCCAAGGGGGGGAATCGAACCCTGATCTCAGTGACGCCAACATCACCCACTCTA
>NC_056524.1:165367922-165369939 GCF_019175285.1 Sceloporus undulatus
CATCATGGGATACAGCATCAAGTTACTCCCGAGTAGCCAAGAGCCATTGTAGTAGAGTGGTTTGAGTGTTAGACTACAGCCCTGGAGATCAGGGTTCGATTCCCCCTTTGGTCATGGAAACCAGCTGGGTGACCTTGGGCAAGTCACACACTCTCAGCCCCATAAAACCCCATGATAGGTTCATTTTAGAGTCCCCATAAATCAAAAATGACTTGAAGACATGCTACTCTGCCTTCCCACTTTATCCTCACCACAATCTTGTAAAGTTGGGGCCCATACAGACAGGCCAAAATAAAGCTGTTTCAAGTCACTTTGGAGGTATGCTGTTTAAATGATACACACATCTTAAGAGGCCAGAAGCTGTGCCAAAGCTGCACTCCAGTCCTTAGGAATGGAGCGTGGCTTTGACGTGGCTTCTGGCCTCTTAGGACGCGTACATCATTTAAACAGCATACCTCCAAAGTGACCCGAAGCAGCTTTATTTTGGCCTGTCTGTTCAGGCCTTTGGTTAGTCTGAAATAGATTGTAATTAGCCAAAAGTCAGCTAGGTCACCCAGTGAGCTTCAGTAAGATGGAAATTAACTGTGTTTCCCAGCACATCAATCAAAACATTATGTCACTCTGGTTTTCAATGTAAAATCAGTGTATATAGTTCTGTGTTAATATGCATACAATTGCAGTGGACATGGAACAGTTGGTGTTCTGGAAAAGATTCAGACTGAATATATTGCAGCAGAGATGGGATCCAGTAAATGTTGCTTCTACTAGTCCCCCTCCCCTCCAACAATGCAGGAAGATTAAGCCATACTTTTATCCTTTCTGCAATGCAGTTCTGTGGCCTTCCAGCAGTAATAATTGCTGCAGAGAAGGATGAATTCTGCTTTTACTGAACACACAGAGAAGTAAGATGATGACCCACTTTCCAAATGATTATTATTCAACCTCAAAAAGTGTTTTGAGTACTATTTCAGGCAAGTTGAAAGGAGGAAGACAAAAGGTTTCCAGGACTAGATGCACATTGGTGTGTGTGTGTGTTCATGATTTTTGTTCTGACACTACTGTAATGGTATGCCCTTGACCAAGAATATTATGGTTTTAAATTTACTGATGGAAGATTGAGCCACTGCTCAGTGCTGTTTTCCCATGGATGGCAGAAAGAGATAAAAGCTTGGCTCTGAAAATATACCTGCTATGTGAGTTGGGGAAACAAAATGAGGCCACCCACCATGAGCCCATGACATGTATGTGGGTGGGGAAATCATTTTAACAAATTTTCCAGGTGTAACACATGTTCTTCCAACAGTTTTGGGAGGGACAGGTCTATTATTATTAGCAGTAACAGTAGCACTGCTTCATTCTTCCCATCACCTAAAGTTTCTGTTGCTGCTTGGATGCATGGCCACTATTGTCATCCTCCACAATTTCCAAGATAGAATTGTTGGTGTTGTTGTTATTCCTACAGACATTGTCAGGAAGAAATGACAGCCTCCAAACAAAGGAGACGGAGAATTTTTAGGGTGAAATTCTGCCAAGTGGCAGCACTTCTTTCTTTTTTTCTGATAAGAAAAAATCTGAAATTTTCTTAGCAATAAAAATGTCTCCTAAGCAACTTCAGCTTTGCTTTACTGACACAAACCACTTAGCTCTGATGGTGGATTTGCCTCACTATGCCACACCACTGCTATCAGAAAATAATCTACAGGTAAGCTCCTTGGCCTGATTTGAATATTCTGTTAACCAAATTGCAAAGATTGGAAGCAATAAGTTACGAGTAATATAGTTAGCCATAAAAAAATCTATAACTAAACAGTGACAGAAGCGAGAATTACATTACTTTCTGGTGAAACATGTTATGTTTTCAAGTTTCAGTGGCATTCATGGGTACCTTTAGAATAATTTGTGTGGAATTTTTCATCTTTTATGCAATTATGATCCTAAAGATTGTTGGTTTGTGCCTCCTCGCCGGACCACCGCCGCCGCTGCCAGGACTGCGCCTTCTGCCGGGCGGCCTCCTCCT
>NC_056524.1:165369949-165395917 GCF_019175285.1 Sceloporus undulatus
GGGGTGTCGGAGGTGCGCATCTGCGCACCGCCCCGGGAGTGCCGCCCACGGACTGGGGAGCACCGCAGCGGGACTCTTGGTGACTCTTGGCACTTTCTGGCCTTGGCGTTTGGCGGCCAGTTTTGTGCGTGGGGCCTTTAAGGAACACCTGGGGGGAAGCCAGGGAGGAGCCCGCCAGGTGAGAGCGGCGGGTATAAAGCCGGGAAACCGGCCCCTCCCTGACACGCCCCCTCTTGCCTCCTCGCCGGACCACCGCCGCCGCTGCCAGGACTGCGCCTTCTGACGGGCGGCCTCCTCCCGGGGTGTCGGAGGTGCGCATCTGCGCACCGCCCCGGGAGTGCCGCCCACGGACTGGGGAGCACCGCTGCTGCGGAACTGCGCAGTTGCGCAGCCTTTATTGGGTGTGGGAGGCTTTGGATTAGCCTGGGAGCAGAGGATGCCTGCAGTGGCTAACCTCTGCTCCCCTAATAGCCATAGAAGGGTGGGGGAGGATAGGGATGCGGGGGATGCCTGGGCTGGGGATAACATCTTTGTGGGCGGAGCTCCAATTGAGGTTGTGTGGGGCAGGGGGAGGTATGGTGGTGGGAGAAGGGACTTTCGTTCCAGGGGAAGGCGTGATCGATGCATCATATCTATCTCGCCTTCCTGTCCCCCTCCCAACCTGAAGGACCTGAGGGTCTCTCCAACCGTGCCACAAACCCTGTCGCTGCTCCTGTGCAATGCCAGGTCTCTTAACAACAAGACCCACATCCTCCAGGATCTGTTGGAGGACTCTAAGTGTGACCTGGCTTGCATTACCGAGACCTGGCTGGGGTCTGAAGGGGACGCTGTGTGGGCTCAGGCCCTGCCTGCTGGGTACTCGGTGAAGGACCAGCGCAGGTTAGGTGGGCGGGGGGGGGTGGCCTTGATACATAGGAACACCGTGTCCCTCACCAGGAACCACATCCGACAGACCTCCTACATCGAGTGTATTTACCTGACCCTAAAGGCTAGGGACAGTCTAGGGATTTTGTTAGTGTATCGGCCACCCCGTGCATTAGCGGACTCCCTTAACGAGCTGACACAGCTGGTCGCTGAGCTGATGCTGGAGACGCCCAGGCTTCTTGTCCTGGGCGACTTCAACATCTCCCTCACGGCCAGCTATGTTCCATCCGGTGCGGCTCGGGAATTCATGGATACCATGGCGGCCATGGGCCTGTCCCAGCTGATACAGGGTCCTACGCATTGTGCGGGTAATACTCTCGATTTGGTCTTCTGTTCGGAGGCGGAAGATCCGTGGGTGGAAATAGCTAATGTTTCCCCCCTGTCATGGACGGATCACTTCCTGGTAGAGGTGAAAATCAAGGCTTCTACCCAGATCCCCCCGGGGGTGGTGGACCTATTAGAATGGTCCACCCTCGAAGGCTGATGGAACCTGAGAGGTTCCAAGAAGCCTTAGAGGGGCTCACGGTTGGAAATGACGGCGACTCTGTTGATGCCCTCACCGGTATTTGGAATACCGGTCTTTCCAGGGCTATACACAGGATCGCTCCCAAGCGCCCTCTCAGGCCCGCTTCCAAACGTAAGCCCTGGTATACGGAAGATCTCCGGGCAAGGAAGCGGGTTCTGTGACGGCTAGAGTACCATTGGCGGAAACACCTTCGCTTAGACGACAAGACTTTCCTAGACCAACTGTTAAAGGACTACAGAGAGGCAATACGAGCAACAAAGAACTCGTTCTATGGTGCTCGTATTGCGTCCGCTGAGTCGCGTCCAGCAGAGTTGTTCAGGGTGGTCAGGGATTTCTGCAATGTACTCTACATGGGGCAACCCTTATACCAAACTCGGAAGCTGCAAATGGTGCAGAATATGGCAGCCCGGCTGGTCACTGGTGCACCCAGGACCAGCCATATAACACCGGTTTTAAAGGACCTCCATTGGCTGCCCATTCGCTTCCGAGCTCAATATAAGGTGTTGGTTATTACCTATAAAGCCCTAAATGGCTTGGGCCCAGGATACCTAAAGGACCGCCTCTCCCCGTACATTCCGCCTCACACCCTCAGAACGTCTGGGCAGCAATTACTGAAGGTGCCTGGGGCAAGGTTAGCCTCCACCACACGGAGGACATTCTCCACGGCTGCCCCAGCACTTTGGAACACGCTGCCCACGGAGCTCCGCTCATCTACCACCCTGGCCCAATTCAGGAAGGACTTAAAAACCTTCCTGTTCCAACAGGCATTCCCCGAATAAAAATCCTGTGGGCCTCCCTCCTCTTCCGTGGCCATGAGGTTGGGCTATGGGGCTTTTTACCTGTTATTTTTGAATAATTGTTGTATTTGTATTGTTTTTTTGTATTTTAATCTTTGTGCATTGCTGTATGGATTGTTGTTGCTGTTTTAAACTTTACTGTAAGCCGCCCTGATCGTAGGAAGGGCGGGATATAAATAAAAATTTTATTATTTATTTAATTAAGTAGAGGAAATATATATTGTTTAGCAGCTAGAAAAGATTAAAGTGTGTCTTCCAGGGATCTTTGACAGTTTCTCATGCAGTGTCTTCTGCTTCAGAAAGGGACTTAGGAAGGCCAGGTCTGGCAGTCAGCAGATCTCCATGTTGCTGTCTCTGATCACTGCCAAATATTGAATCCGAAAGGTATTAGTAGTAATTCTCTATGAAGTTCTTTCTCTGTCTTTCTCTTCCTGTCTGATTAAATGAATATTATTTTTCCTTAATTGATTTTAGAAGTCATTTATCATAGATTTATGCGAATCAACCCACTTTAGAAGGTATTAAATAGCTTTAATGTTTGACACACCTTCATTTATAATTTATTCTTCGTTTATACCCAGCAATCAGTTATCTTTTGAATATTAGCTTTATTGACAGTATTCACCATACAGATGAGAGTTCTTAAAATTTCCTGTTATATTTTAATGATTTAAAATGGCTGGAAGATTAGGAACTAATAAAATCCAGACGCTTTCTCTAGGCGACAATCTTTAAGACACAGCATTAATAAACCTCTTTGTTAATATTATATTTTCTAGGGTTGTGTCCACTTTGCAGATTTAAACCAGTTTGAAAACTAGTTTAAATACGATTGATACCTACAAAGAAATCTTTGAATCAGGTCAACCCAAGATATGTTGCTGCCTGAAGCAGAGGAGCAAATAATGCCCAAACTAAACACATCTTGCCGAAAAAACACCATGATAGATTCTCCTGAGGGTCGCCATGAAATGACTTGAAGGCACACAACAAGCCAACCAATATCAGATTGATAACAGTTTGCCGCCCTTTCATGACATCCAAAATCTGTTGCTTGAGATGGCTACCTCACTCTGCCTAATGTTATTAACCAGTTTTCCAAATTTACTGTTAGTTCAAACCCAATGATGGGCAGAGTGGGGCTCTTCTGATGTTTTTGGATTACAAGCATTCCTCACCATTGACTACACTGGCCTAAGCTGATGGGTGTTAAAGGACTCCATTGCCCATGCTTGCTCTATCTCTTATCACTGTAATATAACCAACATGAGTCCACTCCGATGTGGTAACCAGTAGAGAGTGCTACCTATATAAACTGGATCTAGTAATCTTAATGCATTCCAGTTTTACTCCTGGCATACAAATTAGTAAGTAAATGTGATGGGAATGTCACAGCAAGAAATCAATATAAGCATAGTTGTGTTCTTTAATACTGCTTTCTGATTTGATTTGTGCTTTGGGATTATAAAAATATCATTTGTGCTTTGGAATGATAAAAATATGACAAAATATTCTAATTATCTTTAGTCTGCCCTATTAGTCTTGCATCCAGCTCAAAGATAAGATTTTACTCCAACTGGTTTATTTTAATGACATGTTAACACAGCCACACAAAGTTGGAGGAGAAGACTTTGTGAAATATTTCTACAGAGAGTTAGTGGCAAAGGTAAATATTAAACCCATGGACATTATCCTCCGGGGAGGGAAAGGCATCTAAGTATATATGCAAAACAAAAACAGCAACAGTAATAATAAAAGCTTAACAGAGAATCATTTATTAGCACTCTGTGAGCGGCAATTTGCATGAAAGGCCTTAATGCATTATTGAAGTGCTGGTTTCATTACCTAGCTGCGTGGATATCTGCTCTCCAATAAGGTCTTTTTACTTTCTGCTAAGTTTATTACGGCTGAAAAGTCAATTCACTAGAATAATGTGGGGTTCTTTTACATTTTATCCAGCATATTTCAAATATTCAACTTAGTAAAGACTGAGCTCTTTCACCATCTTTGTCTTCACTGAACACAAGCTAGAATCAGATTAGTTTTGAATAACTTGGAAATGTTTTTCTGAACTATTGAGAACTGGCTTAGCTTACTTTGAAAACAGTCCAAACAGACTGAGGAGCTCAGTTCCCAGCTAGTTAGCTCCTAAGCTGCCTCCTAAACACTGTTGTTGGTTTTTGCCAGCCCTGGTAATCCATAGCTCTGTTCAAGTCTTGCAAACTCAGGGCTGTGACATCCTTCATTGAATCACTGTACCTTCAGTGTGGTCTTCCTCTTTTCTTACTGCCGTCTACTTTATCAAGCATCAATGTCTTTTCCAATGATTCTTGTCATATCCCGGTATGTCCAAAGTACGGCAGCCTCAGTTTAGTTCAGCCTTGATTTGTCTTTTTCATGATCCATGGTATCTTTAGAACTCTCCTCCAGCACTACGTTTCAAAGCAGTTTTCTTGACTGTCCATTTTCCACAGCCATAAACAACCATGTTTGTGTAGATGGGTGAATATATTTCTGAGTGTGATATATGTTTTTTGTCTTAATCAAACCAATTTCCCAATGACTAACTTTTTCAGGCTCTAATCTATAGTTCTATAGGGGAAGAATTAGGTGCCACAGATACTAAAGGTTTCAAAACAGTAACCAACAAAGCGACCGCCAAATGGTGGAAATACAGCAGTAATACAGCAGTCACTTGTGTGTGTGATGTGGTGACTGGTGTGTAATATTCACTGCTATAGACTCACATTTATTTTTCATCCTTTACTTCTAAGCCTGTTGAGTACAGGGCCTTTTCCACCATTGAGGAGTGTTAGTTGTTGGGTGTGCAGAAAGGTCGGAGATATATTCAGGGGTAGCTGTGTTGGCCATGTAGCAAAATACAACAAAATACACAAAACAAGATTCAGTGGACTTCATGAACACTTTCTAAAGTATTTTTGTTCTGATGCAACAGGGTATGCACCGCTAAGTAGAGGAAACCAATGGATTGTACTGTGGAATCCACACTCTTTCATTGTGTATAAAGCCCACCAAATAATGCTACTGCTTTCTGGGAAGCATAGTACTATTTCCCCTTGTTTTAGGAAACCATCTGCCTTTGTAACATTAATAGACACTGTAACAGTACAGAGGCCTCTTGAGAAATTCAGTGCTTTCTGCCTAAGAAAGGGGCAGTTAGCTCCACAAAGGAAAGTGACAGCCTGATCTTTAGGGAAGTTACTATTATGTTACTAACTGAGTTGAAAATTTATTACCTCTCTTTTATTGGTCTTTATCCCCAGTCCCCACATGGTGAAGGAGGGAGTATCTTCTGCCTGCAGTGAGATCCTTCTAAACCAGCTAAACTGACAAGAGTAGTAATGTCTGAGACAGAATGTAGGTCAGTGACTCTAGCATCCTCACATTTCTTCTTTGGCATAATTTTTATTATTTTAGCCTGATGAAGAAGCCAGTAAAACTTGGAAAGCTTGCATGATCTTAGAATCGTAAAGTTGGACGAGACTTCAAGGGTCATCCAGTCCTACTCCATGCCACGCAGAAATATACAGTCAAAGCACTCTGTACATGGTCATGGGGAATACAATGGCTTGGATGAGTCTAACTTTAGTGTTCAGCAGTATGTCTTTACACTTTAGGATTTTGTCTAGTTCGTTCATAGCTGCCTTTCCCATTCATAGTCTTCTTCTGATTTCTTGCCTTCAGTCTCCATTCTGATTAATATTTGATACAAGATATGGGAAATCTTTAACTATTTCAATTTCCTCATTATCTATCCCCACCCATATCTAGATGGTGTGAAAGACAATTTTCACATCCCTCCTCCAGCTTTTTAGGCCTACAAAAGTCTAGTTTTAAACCAGAAGTAAATCAGAACTCACTTCTGAGTTTGGAAAATAGGTTCTAGGGTCTATTTATTTATCTATTAAAATAATAATATTTAAGTATAAGGGAGGGAATGTTTTTTAAAAAAATCTGTAAAATTATGATGGAGAAACTAACACATCTGATTAGGGAAAAATCCATAAATGGTTTCTTAGAATCATAGAGTTGGAAAAGAGCTAAAGGGCCTTGCAGTCCAACCCCCTTCCATGCAGCAACTCACAATCAGAGCCCCCCCCCCCAACAGATGGCCATCATGCCATTGTTTAAAGATCTCCAAAGAAGGAGACCCCACCACTCTCTGAGGGAATGTGTCCCGCTGTCAAACAGCTCTCACTGTCAGGAAGTTCCTCCTATTATTCAGGTGGAATCTCTTTTCCTCTAGTTTGCACCCATTGTTCTGTGTCCTAGTCTTTGGAGCAGCAGAAATAAACTTGTTACATCCTCAACATGATGTCCCTTCAGATATTTAAACAGGACTATCACATCACCACTTAACCTTCTCTTCTTCAGGCTGAACACACCCAGCTCCCTAAGTTGCTCTTCATAGGTCATGGTTTCGAGATCTATCATCATTTTGGTCATCCTCCTCTGGACACACTCCAGCTTGTAAACATCCTCCTTGAATTGTGGTGGCCAGAACTCTTTGGTGCATTTTAGTTGACCAACAAAGGTATTTGCTGTTTTGAGGTCTGAGATAATGGCAGTGTTTAATATAACACTGACTGTTAATGTCACAAAGGCTTTAAAGCAAAGGAAAACAGGATTGTGCTTCCAAGAAGGCAGTGACATTATTTGGTAGACTTTGCTCACAGTAAACACTTGCAGGTTCCTCAAAACAATCCATTGGTTTCTTCTGCTTAGCTGCACATGCTCTGAGGCATTAGAACAAGAATACTTTAGTAAGCATTCATGGAGTCCATTGAGTCTTAACTTCTAAATTTATGTTGCATGGAGAATGCAGCAGGAAGTGATTGAACCACTTAAAAATGTATAAATGACAAGGGCTTTAAGGAAAAGAGAAGACATTTAAATAGTAGATTCAGAAAGAAAATAATGACCTTTTTGTTTAGAAGGTTAATTGCTAAAATAGCAGTCTTTTAATGCCATCCCACAAGCAGCTATCGCACATATATCAAGAGTTTACTATTTTGAGCCATACAGTGCAAATGGAATTAATAAAATTGTTCTGTTAGTGCTAAAAAAGACAAATAGATGAGTTCTATATCACACAGGGAAAAGTGATGGGAGCATAGAAGAATGCTCCCATCACTATTGCACTAGTATGCTAAGATTATCAGATGTTGTGTGACGTTGCCATAACCCCATCATTATTGGGCGAATAAAGAGGAATTCTAGCACCACTTTTCATTCACGGTACTTTCCCATGAATGAAAAGTGGCACTAGAGTTCCTCTTTATTCACCCAATAATGATGAGATTATGGCAACGTCATGCGACAGCATCTGATAATCTTAGCACACTAGCGCGATAGTGATGGGAGCATCCCGCTAGGTTCCCTTCACTTTCCCGCATGTGCTAATCTCCCTAGAACAAATCTGAACTCTCTCTAGAAGCCAAGGCGCGTTACAGACCGCCCAGAAGGGGCAGTCTCGCACTGCTGCCGTTTGCTCCGCAAGGAAGCTGCAGCAGCCAAACTGCGCGGCTCCCTCGCAGAGCAAAAAGAAGCCCCAAAATGGCGTTTCTTTCCGCGGCGCAGATATGACATTGCAAGGCAGCAATGGTGCACTCGCAGTGTCATATGCGCTGCGTGACGTGTGGATGCAGTGCATTCGCTACGTAAAGATGGCGGCCCCCGTGTGGAACGGGCGCATCATTTTGTACGGACTGGATCCATATTAGGGTTAGGGGCTTCCGGAAGGGACGCCCCTTTCTAACCCTAATATGGACCCAGTCCGTACTTTATGCCTGTCTGTAACGGGCCCAAGATTACTAAATTGAGACTGTCATATTTCGGCCATATCATGAGAAGACATGACTCTATAGAAAAGACAATAAAGCTTCATAAGGTAGAAGGCAGTAAGAAAAAGAGGAAGATCTCATTACAGATGGATAGACTCCATCAAGGATGCTACAAGAGCTGGCTTTTCATGATAGGGTGACTTGGAGGTCTCTCATTCATAGGTTTGCCAAAAGTCGAAGTCAACTTGATGACAATTATCAACAAGGACTGTATATAGGTGCAGATATAGATAGAACTGACACAAAAGTAAATGTTTCTCAGATGGGAATGTAAGAAGAAAGACAGCTTGCAGTCAGACACATGTGCATAAATTGTTACTGTTCTTACTTTTAAACTGTGATAGCATTTTATTGTTTTATTTGGATAATTGACCAAAGTGATTTATACTACTTTTAAAAAAGAAAACTGGTTTTTAGAGACTAATTTTGTGATATTGATTGTAAGGGTCTTAGGAAAACTTTTTCATTTTAAAAGTCAACATAAAAATTCATGAAGGAATAAAGGTCTATGAAATCAAAGGGATTTAACTATCAAAACCAAGCAAAGGATGATCATTCATTTTCAAAAACTATCACTAGCCATGATGGCACAAGGACAGCTCAGAGACTGTTCAAATCTAAGGAATGAAAAGAACAGTGTTCTTAAGACATAAAATAGATACACTCCTCGGGTCAAAAATATAAACTCAAATCATATAGATGATTAAGGAAGTCATTCTTTGGGTGCCACTCCTGTAGCCAAAATGGTACCATTTCTGCACAAGAGGGCTGAATCTTCAAGAAGGTTTGCAGAACTAAAAAATAAATAGCCTTGATGAGGAGCAGCATCAACCAACCCAACAAGCACCAAGTCTCTGTTGCAGGAAAAAGAGGGAGGAGAAATGGAGGGAGTGGGAGTGGGATGGGGTGAAGAGGACATGGCTATCTGTCTGTATAGGAGTGCTTCACAATGCAATATATTGTTGCTGGTCCATCTTACTTGTATGTATCAGCTCCAAAGATCCCATTCCATTCACTCAACAAGATGAAGCTATGGAGACAGAAATCAGTCTTTACTCTCCACAGTGCAGGTCACCAAAGCCAAAAAAAGGCTTCACTGTGACTCCAGTGGTTTCTGCAAGTGTGTCCCTTTATTTATTTTATCTGGAATCTATTAATCCAATTGTCATTCTTTCACCTACTTTGGAAAAATGTTCTGGAAACTTCAAGTGGTGTAGAATGTCCTGACTCGGCTGCCACTGAGAGTTACATCAGTCCAGCAGGGAACATGTGACACCCTGCCAATATGTTTCCAGCTACAATTTAAAGGGTTGATTGTGACTTATAAAGGCCTATTAAATTCCAAATCTCATTGGAAGACCATATTACCCCATACAAAGCTTTTTAAGTTTTAAGATCTCCAGGGCAGGCCCTTCTCCCAGTTTCAACACTATCATAGACACATTTGCTGAGGACAAGAGAAGTCATCTTAAAATCATTCAGTATATATAGTGGGCCCTTGTTATTCACTGAGGTTTGGTTCCAGGATCCCCCATGGATAACAAAATCCATGGATGTTCAAGTCCCATGAAATACAATGGCATTGTAAAATGGTGTCCCTTATATAAAATGGAAAATCAATGTTTGCTGTTTGGAATTCATATTTTTCGGGAATATCTTCAAGCTGTATATGCTTAAATCTGTGGATAAAAAGTCTGTGGATAAGGAGGGCTGATTGTACATTTAATTCCAACGGAGGAAAAGCCAAAATGCTGCCCTTCAGGATCTTGTTGTGTTGAAGTTAAAAATCTCCCTCCTGGCACTGAAAATGAAAGGTCCTACCTTCGTGAATATAGGAAGAAAATGAGTAAAAAGAATTCCGTTGGGAAAGCTAGGTCTTGGGGAAATTACTATTTTGCGACTGTGGGTGTAAAATTAATACATTTTGACACCCGTTTAACTGCCATGGCTCAATGCTATGGAATTCTGGGATTTGTAGTTTTGTGAGATATTTAGACTTTTCTGTCAGAGAGTTCTGGTGCCACAACAAACTAGAAATCCCAGGATTCCATAAGATGGAGCTTTGACAATTCAGTGTAGCAGCAGCCTCCAACTCCCAGGACCCTACAACTACCATGGCAATAGTCCAAAAAAAAAAAAAAAAAGCTCTGGAATTGTAAACAGCTGTGCAAAGACAGTCAGGTTTGCTACTGTTACGCATCATCAATTCAGCTACTACTTGTGGCTATCCTGTAAAAGGGAGATCTGGTCAGATCTTACAAACCCAGGGCTCTGGCTTCCTTAATTGACTCAATCCACCTGTAATGCACTCTTCCTCTTTTCCTACTGCCTTTAATTTAATTGAGCATGACTGTCTTTTTCCAGTGAGTCATGTTGTCTCATGATATTTTGTAAAGATTCATGGGCCTACCTGCTATTCTTGCCATAATGTTAACTCATCTGTTTGGATTATCTTCTGCAGTGTGATTGTGGTCCAGTGCCTTTGTGTCAATGATGTACCAGGATTTTGTTCACTGAAAATCCAAACCATTTTTTAAGAGGTTTGGCTGAGAAAGATGATTTTTTTTCTTTTAAAGACATTTGAGTCAGAAAGAAAAATCCCGATAGAAACAGAAATTAACAGAATTAGCAACACATGCTGAAACAGCAAAACGCTGGTGCCAGCTGACATCCCTCCCTCCCCAATTTCTGCCTCTCTTTTTCTTTCTTTCCCTGAGATGATTTAGAAAACTAATCTGGATGCCAATTGGTATTTCTAGAAACATATGTATACAAGATGTCAGTGCCACAATCTGTTTCACTTTGGACAAACACTCATATTTTCCTGCAAATACTTAAGCGTACTTTGGTTAGCAGGCATGTTTTCTGCCAGGTAAACTGTGCATACCATCTGGCCAATGCAAAAGCAATCTCATACCTCTTTTACTGGATCCTGGCTGCAACAAAATCATAAGGTGTCAATAGAGGCAGCATCGCTTTGATTTTTTTAAAACACCTCAGTCATGGCTTAAAAAAATGCAGGGCCTACCAATCTAGCAAGGCATTTGGGTAGTTTCTTGAGCTGCTCACTGTTTATCAGCTAGGAACAATATCCTATAGGCAATGTTCAGGGATGTTGCTGGAATGTTGAATTATGTACATGGTTGTGGCATGTGGGCCCTTAGTATCCACAAGGGTTTGCTTCCAGGACTCTCTGTAGATACCAAAATCCATGGATGTTCAAGTTCCATTAAATACAATGGATGGAAAATGGTCTCTCTTATATAAAATGGCAAAATCAAGGTTTGTTTTCTGGAATTTATATATTTTTTGAATATTTTCAAGCTGTGGATACTTGATTCCATGGATAAAGGAACCATGGATATGGACGGCCAGCTGTACTAGCTAGAAGCCAAAATGGTAGTTCCTGTGATAGATCCCCTTCTGTCAACACAACAAAAACTGAGATAAATATCCCTCAACTGTACTCCCTCCCCAACAACTAATTCCAGAAAGTTGGGAAAGCCACCAGAGTAATTTTCGTGGAGAGAAAGGGAGGGGAATTTACTCTGGTGGCTTTCCCAACTTTCTGGAATTTTCATAGTGACTGTCAGTGTAACACCAGGGTCACGACTTTGTTACTGTTCCATTTTTAAATGGTATGCTCATTAGCCATGCCACTGATGTCAGGTCCACTGTTTCACTGAGGAAATGGGACAGACTGAAAGCAGGTATTAAGAATAAAGCCCAGCCCAGTGGGAAGATCCCTATGAGTTCAATGGCACAGTAAAGCACACATGCTATTCTTGCTAGATCTGGAACAAATCGCCTAGTGCCATTTTGTATTTATTGGATGGCAGCAATATGCTAGATGAATGAGAAATTAACATGGCTTGCACATGATAGGCCTGATGCTCATGCTCAGCAGTGTTCTGTATGCCCTCATGGCTGCATGTGGGTCACAGAACTATCTCCCCTTCTTAATGGGAAATGATATTTAGTGGTAGGACTCATACAGAAGGTATCAGGTTCAGTCCCTGGCAATTGTAGATGGATCTGGGGAAGGCTACTGCCAGTCAGTGCAGACCATGGGGAGCTAGAGGGATCAGTGAGTCACACAGCACCTTGCTATGTCCCAGTTAACAAAATGTGATAATACAATAACATCCAAAATCCACAAAACAGTGATACTTTTATTGGCCAACCAAAATGCACAAAATACATGATGCAAACTTTTGAAGCTCTGCCAGCTTCTTTGTCTTTATTGGAGAGAAGAAATGGTAAGGAGAGGAAGGGAACTTTCTCCGCTCCCAAAATGGGGTGACCAGCAGACCCTGTTCCCCTTGGATGCAGTATGTTTTTCCCTACCATGTAGTATACTTTAGTCAATGTGGGTGAGCTTTATGCAGATTCTTTCACAGGTGATCTTTGCTACGTTAGGCCAATTTCCAAGAGCCATTCTACCCTGAAATAACATAACTCTCCCACCTTGTTTGGACTGCATCACTGCAAATTGCAGGTTTAGAACATCAACTAGAAAGGGTAAACTATGCTTTGGTGTGCTCTTTCTTTCTTTCTTTTTTGGAGCGGAGTGGAATTTGAGGGAGAAAGTGTCCTACCATCAATTATGTGGTGTATGACCATAGTTGGCTCTGCACCACAGCATGATTCTGAACAGGTAGAGTAGTTTCAGGTAAACTATTCTACATTCTCTCAGTTCTTGTGCAACAGTTATACACATTTTAAAGGGCACAGTGTGTTATGTTTTGATTTGCTTTGATTTACTTTGTTGGCCAGCTAATCCAGTTTTAGCCAACCTATGCATCTCACAGGAAATAATCTTTTCTCAACGGTTCTCATATAAACATATACAGGAACGCACCATTGCCATCTTTGTTTAGACCACTGCACAATAGAAGTTGAAAGGGAAGACACAAAAGGAGTTCAGGGCTACCTAAAGCTCTCTCTCTCTCTCTATGGGCCCTTCTTGAAAGCTTTAGCTCAGCCAAGTGGAGACACCTGCTGTTTATTGTTGCAACTTCACTAACAATGCATCAAAGGTTCAGAAAGTCAAAATTAACTGCACCTTTCCTTGCCTTGAAAAAAAAACAGCATACTGCCAGGAGCAGAAGTATGACACATCAAAGTCTCTGGGAAACTAATCCACTCAGGTCAGGTTTTTTCTTAAATTTAGCATGTATCTCAGAGCATAGCTAGATGAGTAATTATTTAAATTATATTTATTTAAAATAGACAACACAGATATACTGTGTACAGGGCTAGCCACTGATCAAAGTACTTTCAGTTGAATCACCATCTGCCTTTTAGCTGCTGAATTAATTTTTGAATGTATATATTGCACAAACTTCAAGATATGATTTGTTGTGGGGGTTTTTAAGATGCTTAGGTCTTAGCCCTAACTGTAACATACTGCTCTACTGGTTGCTCCCTTCCTGTCTGTGATGCATTCCTTGTTGCCAGCATTCAATTTATACTATAATTTTGTTCATAGTGGAAATATATTTTGTTGTGTTACGTACAAAGATCCAATATGGTGTACTGGGTACAGCATCCAGTTAGGAGACACGGGTTCAAAATCCCTTTCAGCCATGCAAATCTTTGGGTGATTTTTGGCCAGCCGCTATTCTCTCTACCTAACCTACCTCTTAGGGATGTCGTAAAAAAAAGGGAGATCCGAGAATACCTCCAAGCTGCTTGGAGAAGAATTGGGACACACATCAAACAAACAGATCAGCAAAGTCTTACATACATTGACAACATAGGAGTTTATCACATGGGAGGAATTTCTCTTAATTCCGAATGAAAAGAAATTGGGGCCAGAACGCATTCATGTGAATTCTCTAGTTCAGCGAATTTACATGATGAGAATTGTGTTTGAACTGGCTTCCCATTGCCCGAAAATAGCATGCCATTGCCCGAATTTGCGTGTGGTAGTCAATGACGCAATAACATGAAACCCCATGATTGCGCTCGGACTGACTTCCCATTGCCTGAATTTGCGTGTAGTGGGTTATCACGCAATAAAATTAAACCCCATGATTGCATTTGGATTGCCATTGAATTATACTTCCAATTTCCCTTGTCTGATAAACTCCATAATAATAATAATAATAATAATAATAATAATAATAATAATAATAATAATAATAATTTATTTGTTTATTTATTTATATCCCACCATTTCCTGAGAGAATCAAAGCGGGTTACAAGAAAGATAATAAACACAACATTTAAAACTGACTAAACAAAAAGCTCCTACTGATTGTGATTGTTCTCTCATATTTCATTTCCCCCTTCTCTATAGCATAACTACACAAAAGCCAAAACAGTCTCCCAGAATAGAGAATTGTGTCTTTAAATTAACAACCACAAATTAAAACTGCAAGTGTGCACACGCACACACAAATCTATAAACATACACAAATTAAATGGCTTGGTTGAATAGGTCATAGTGCAATCCTATACAAGTTTACTCAGCTATACATCCCATTGAGTTCAAAGGGAATGACTTCCAGCTAAGCCTATATAGGACTGCAGCCTTAACCAGTCGTTGCCTTATTTGGTCAGGTGTCAAGCCAAAGTGCTAACTTTTGTGTAATAGGTCTTTTGTAATACTTAATAAGTAGCTTGTGTAACACAAGGGGGAAGGGAATTTATATAAGGCCAAAAGAATATTAAAGTTTCACTATAAAAGAAAATATTGCAGCTGCCAAGGCCTGATTAGTCATAAAATCCATGGTATTATCAGGATCCATCAATGACTTCTTTTTCATTACTAATCTAACTAGAAAGACATCAAAGATCCTTTTGAGATATATATATATATATATATATATATACCTATAGATAGAACTCTTGAGTAAAATCTATATTCTGAACTGTTCAGTTAAAACATTAAGTACATTAAAATAAAAGCACATTTTGTTTTGCTCTAAAATTCACAGTTTAGGGCCACACTTCATTATATTAACTGGCACTGAGTAACCTTTCATGCATTCCTAAATTGCCATGTAATCTAAAACCTTGTTGTCAGCTGCTCAGAAACTGGAAAGTCCCCTGAAACGATTGTGATGATTATAGCCCAGGCTGGAGAACAGAACTTGTTTGTATTATTGTTAAAAATATCCTTCTCATCTATCGTATCTCTTCTTACCATGCAAAAATATAACGATTAAAAAAATAATAATAAAGTCAGTGTTCCCTTTCGATTTATTCATTTCCCTCCCAATCTCCTCCTTGCTTACTTTCAGACAAAAGATTTCATTACAGGAGCCTTCCAAAAAGAAAAGGAGGGGAAAAAATCATAACAGGAGAAAGCTCAGTGTAAAATTCTATTGCTTTTCTTCCTGTAGAGACTTGACTGTAAATTGCTGAGCCAAAGTTATCTTACAGAGATTTCATTGTCATATCTACTTACATCATCTTAATGCGATTTTATTTTACTTTGTCAAAGTCGTATTAATGGAAATGTGTTCTTGATGTCAAACAGGCCTCCTTTTTTTATGCAAAACAGGATTCAGCTGACTCTAATAAAAACAGCTTGCACTGTACTAAACTGTAACAGCAATAGGCTGAATATAGTTTTGTTTTGTTTCCCAAGTCAAGACTGTGTCAGAGAGCGCTATAAGGAGTTTTTTTTTCCTTTTTTCTGTGTACAATAATTGCTTGGGTGGGGTTACATTATGATCTCTAAATGAATAGTATCGCTTAGAACAAACACTTCTTGTATCTTTTATCTTCCCTCTGCGCACAGGGCTCAGCTTTTCTTTTGAAAAACGCCAAAGCTACTTTTCCAGATAAGTCATCAAAATGTTTCCAAAGTATTTTAACTGCCAGATTAACTATATCTGGAAAACAAAGAAAGATTGCTTACATTCTTGAAGTAGAAAGCCGGCCAATGTGTAGCAACAAGCAACAAATTAATTTCTTTTGCAACCATGGGGGTGGGGTGGGGGAGTGCGGTGCAGGGATGGATTGCTCATTCAAAAGGAAAGGCCTAGATTTAAAGAGAAAGCAATTTACTTGCTTAAAAAAAAAGACGGGGGTTAAGCTAGTGGGGTTCCTGGGGTTCATTTAAAAAAAAGATAAGACGCTGTAAATAAGTTTTCCTGAAAGACTGCTTATCTACAGCTTGTCTCATCTAATTTTCATTGTGTAGCCACACTCATAGAATCATAGAGTTGGAAGAGACCACAAGGGCCATCCAGTCCAACTCCATTCTGCCATGCAGGAACTCCCAATCAAAGCATCCCCAATAGATGGCCATCCAGCCTCTGTTTAAAGACCTCTAAGGAAGGAGACTACACCACACTCTGAGAGAGTGTGTTCCACTGTCGAACAGCCCTTACTGTCAGGATGTTCCTCCTAATGTTGAGGTGGAATCACCTTTCCTGTAGTTTGCATCCATTGTTCCACGTTCTAGTCTCTGGAGCAGCAGAAAATAAGCTTGCTCCCTCCTCAATATGACATCGCTTCAAATATTTAAACAGGGCTATCATAGCTGTGTAGCATGCTTGGTTTTAGAGCACTCTCTCTGCTTACATAGATCTGCAGTATGGCCCAAATCGGCCCTGATGGCACCTGGACCTAAGGGGATACAATGACAATGCCCAGCATCCTCTACAACAAGCAAGGATCCTGTTGCAGCCGCACAAGGGCTCTGCAGCAAATGATCAGTGTCTTAGGAATGGACTCCTGAAGGTGGGAAGTTTTGGGAAATACCATCCTGAGAAATAAGCAGATGATTAAAATTATTCTCGCTTTAAAAAAAAGATTCTGTCATGCTAATATATTTCATTAATTAAGGGTCACAGTCACCTTCTGCCAATTTCTGTAACTTCTAATTTCCCACACCCTTTCTAATTCCTCCTCCCCCACAGAGTTTACTGTAATCTGTTTCAGATTGAAGATTGTTTATGTCAGCAGTGTTCAGGCTACATAACTGTAAAACACTTTAATACATTTATCAACTGGAAAATATTGCAAACATTTCATTTCCTTTGATACAGACACAAGCGCCGCCTCCCCCCCCCCCCCCCCCCGACTACATTGCAAATTCCTACTTCTATGAATCACTCTAAGTCATATTTGCTTTAACTTTTCTGTGGTTCTACAAACAGAATTTATATGGCCTGACTTCAAAGATGGCAGAAATAAAGGTTGGAAATGTGATAGGAGGCATCTATTATTAGGCACACAACTTTAAACCACTTTGCATTATAAACCTTACAAACATGAATAATCTCTTTTTTTAAGTATATTCATAGCATTTTCACTCACTTTGGCGTTTATCACGGATGACTGTTTAGAGCAGAAATACTTTCCATGAACAACATTAGGCTCAAATTTCTCCCCCAATATTTAATTTAGAGGGAGGGGGGGAGTAACATTATAATAGGGTTCTCATATGTCAAAATCAAAATACTCCACTTGATGTTTCTTTCAATCTAAAATTAATGTGTTACCATAACTCTGCCCTCCCCCCTAAGTACTTATGGAGTAAGGAGGGGTCTGATAAAATCTTCATTTTGAGTAGGAAGTGAAGGGAAGCAGAGGAATGCTGCAGCCCACTACTGACATCAAATGATTTTAAAAAAAATAAGCTGAATGTGTGCTTCAAAGAATTTATTAGCTTCATCCAGAGTTGCGTACATGGCAGGAATGTTAATTGTAAAAATCTGCAATGTAGCATTTCTGGTAAGCACAAGAATAGCATTTAACAAAAGATCACATTTGCACACTTTCCTCCCGTTTCCCAACAACACCATTTATGTTTTTATTTTTATTTGCTTGGTTTCTTAGGCCAAGAATATACTTTCACAGATCAAATTAGTCAGATGTGAAACAGAGGTCTTTAGAGAATTAAGTAACTAGTGCTAAGCTGATGTGTTCCTTTAGGGACACTATTTAACATTGGTAACATTTTGTTCTTTGGTTTGTGTGCTAATGCAGCAGACTAAGAGTTCATTGAAAGCATATTAACAGTCAGACCAAAATAAGCAATGTTTCAAAAACACAGAACTTACAGTTCTTATTCGGGGGGAGGAGGAGAGCAGGGCAGTGGCAATGCCTAGAAGCACACTGCAAAACATACCATACTGTTTTCCTTGCTCAAGTTGATGAAAAATTATATTAGCCCATGATGTCACCCATTTGCTTTGTTTTGTTCGTGAAAGCCTGTTTCATAATTAATTTGGGCTCATTTTTATGGTTTGTCACACGCTTTGATGTACCAGCTGAGATGCAATGGCATAAATGATCAATAAAAGCTAAGAGGTATAATTGAACATCTCTAATAAAATGGATTGTATTTGACTTAGCTGCATTTCAGTTTTCTTTGCTGAGGCCAAGCTTCGCCAGTATCCCCAGAACCCATAAGCAGAGCTCTACTCACAGAGTATCATGCTGTGGAAGTAGGGGTTAGAGCTGAAATTTTCTGGTTGCTCCTTCCTCCTAAAGCTCCCCAAAACTTTGCTTTCGAGGAGTAACATATTGTTTGGAAACTTAATGTGAGTTGTCACAGAAGGCTGAAAGAAAGACTGGCAAAAAATAACTCCTCTCCCGCTCCTGTGAATGGAAGACCTCATCCACAGAAGGGCTACTCAGAATCAGAGTCGCCATTTTGGGAGGAAGGGAACCTGTATAAAATATTTTTTTAAACAAGAAAAAAAATCACTCAATTATACATGAAATGTTCAGGGCCAGATCTTTCATGTCATGGGAATCTTTTCTGAAGTTTTTCTTTATCCCAGAAAATTAAGGTTTCTGAAATGTTTGATTCTACAGAGGGTATTGTACAGTGGCTGAGAAAAAGAAATGGAAAGTTGTGGTTACACATTCAGTTTAGCCATGAATTCAGTAAACATCTGTAGACACTACACACCTGTTTTCCTTATCAAACCCTTTTAGGGGCAGTCCTTTCCACTTTCAATGAACATAAGTGTGGACATCTCCACATCTTACCCAGACCATTCTGTATAAGATCAAAAAAGGAAGAGCTTGGAAAAGTGCCCTTTGGAGAATACAACTTCCAGAATCATCAGCCAGTATGACCTGATGAAGAACAGGACCATGGAAAAGTAGAGTATGCTATGTATTTATTTATGCATTTATTAAAATTTATACCCCATCTTTCTGGGCACATACCCACTCAGCATGGTTTACAGTTTACAGTAACATAACACTATGCAACATGCCATTTTCTACTCTAGAGTAATAAATACAACTAAGCTGGTGAATTTATGACCAACATACCTAGCAGGGAAGAAGGATGGGAGGAATGGCTTATTACCATCTGGAGAATCATAAGTACCTCAGTCATGATATACAACTTACAACAAAAGCATTATTGAATGTCTGAATGTGTCCTCTTTTCATACGTGGTGGATCTGTGACAAGACACAGAAATACTGGACCCAAATTAATTCAGTGCCAGTGGACATTTTTAATGACAAGATACAGATGAAACCAAAGATTTTTCTGCTTGGAATGTTGACTGATCAAACTGGGAAGAAATATAAAAAGATACTGCAATATATGATCACAGCAGTGAGGATAATATTTGCTTAGAGATGGAAGGGTACTGACATGCCAATCCAAGAAGACTGGCTGATGAAGATGATGGAACTTGCTGAAATGGACATATTGACAATGTTGAGCAAAGAGAAATCTTTAAACACTGGAAATTGTTTATTACATATTTGTAATACAGGGACACATTCAGGACCTCACTTTGCCCACCCCGTTCTAAATGAGATATAGAAGACTCACTATCAAAGTACGGTAAGTGCTCTCTCTTCATTTATACAAGGTCAAATAGTTTTTGTCCATTTAATTAACCAGATGCTCCTTGTTTCCTGTATATCTGAAATGAAGTGTACCTGAATTGATTTGGCTTTAACCACACTAACCTCCCCTTCCCTAGGAGGATTGACTGGCTTGATTAAAATCACCAAAGTACCACGAAGGAACCTTCTTACATTGCCCTGGCAGTGTCACAAGGTCTGTCGTGTATTGTCTACTATCCTGCTGCCTTTGGGTGTAGAGGAGGATGTTGTCCCATTGCCACAGTGGAAGAAAAAATAAACTGCCATCCAGTTGGCATTGTACTGTAGAGTAACACATACAGAAAGGCGGTGTTTAATTGGATCAACTAAAAAGGGAATAGGTGAAGGGGCTTCATCTTGTTCCTCACCCTTCAGGTAATAAAATGGCGGGAGCCAGCCAGTGGCATCACTATTTATTATTTATTTAGAGTATTTATACCCTGCTCCTCAGCCAAAAGGCTTTGAGAGCTTTGAGAGCTGCTTACAAATGGTTCCCTGCGCTCAGCCCCACAATCTAAAAAGATAAGACACAAAAGAAGAAGGGAATGGCAGTGGGGAAGGCGTTCAAGTCCAGCAAATCTTCTCTCCCTCTGGGAGAGAACACAACACAACACTAGGGTTGGTGTCACCCAGTGCGGTAACTTATGGTGTCACACACCCCCCATTGACCTCCTCCCATACCACACTATACAGAATCCTTAGTAATTTTTTTTGTACTAATGTTACTCATAAATCATCATTCCCATCTGTCATATATATATCCCATACGGTAATAGTTGCAACATAAACAACTAGCACAATTAATTTTATACTTTTGAATTACAGTTTCATGTGCACAGCCTAAAATTATTTAGATATACATAGTTTCATGTGCTTCTAGTGAAAATTTGGTAAAATGTGATGTTTTTAAAGATTTTTCTTAATTATTTTTTTTAATTTGAAATTTGAATGTTTAAAAAATGGGGACACAGGTGAATGCCACAGCCTGTTTTTTTTTGTCCAAAGCCAGATGTCTGAAGAGCAGTGGTGTCACCTCCTCTTAAAGTGTCACCTTGTGTAGTCCACACCCCACAGACCTCTAGTGTTGCCACTGGAGCCAGCCATGTGTCAGACTTCTGGCATAACAAATACTGCAGATTTCTGCTAAAACAGTATCCTACTTACTGGCCTTTGGCAATTCATGGGTCTCCATTCTGTTCCTTACCTATGCAAAGAGAATAACTGTGACATAGTTCATAGAGCTATGAGTTTAAAGTTCTTCAGATTTTATTGGTGGGTTTTTTTACAAGCTTATATATTACTTTATTTTTGTTCATTCTGTTTTGGCAAACCAGTTGCATTCCATATGTAGCGGTAAAGTAGATAGATACTCTGCGTGTGTTGATAATAATAATAATTTTAGTAATAATAATGGCATCAACACAAACTGAAACCAAATGTATAATTTCCTTTTATAATATATCTTCTTCTGAAAATTAACATGCCAAGTATTCTTTCAGTTTCTATTATTTGCCTCAGAAAAGTGTTCTAGGCACACCCAACTATTTTACAGAGATTTAGCACAGCCGTTAGCTACCTTTTAACCTTCCCTTCCCATTCCCCCTTGCCCATTATTTCTGGTTTCAGGCCAATATAGTTTAATAGGTTACTTGGTGTAGGCCTGCCATCAGTTCACAGAAACCGTGCCGCTTTTGTTTGGTGCGAGGTTTAGGCACTCAGAGAAGACGCTTGTGCACCAAGGTGTAACAGTCCCTACCCAGGCAAAGCATAACTGTCAGAAGCAGCCTATGAGAGTGCTAATAGTTCCGGGGAGAACAGAGAACTCGAAATTGAAATAGTTTATTCCAAAGCATGTTGGGTGCAATAAAATATTCGTTTCTGGGCAACGAATATCAGTAATTCGTTTGCCAAGCCAGGTTCTTATATAACCTTAATTCTCTCTACAAATTAGGTTAGTAAAAGGAAGTGTAAACATCAAACAGCACTCCTAAGTGAGCCATTAAACATTAACTTTTTGCAGATTTTTTTTTTAAATCTGATTTACAATCTTGCACAATAATGTTTGATGAGAAACAAAGTAATGTTACAATAATTCATGAAAGTGGTGTAATGACTCGGGGGGGGGGGGGGAGGAAAAGAGAGAGAATTATACCAGCTAGACTTTGCTTTTTCACAAAGACTGGCTGGAAATCAGGCATGTACATGTAAATACAGTCTAGCACTATAATTTTTTTACTCCGAATTGTAAAAGTTAAATTTTCCTAACTTCGTAAATTATGGTTGCCATAATTATACAAAATAATTATATTGATAGACTGGAAGTTAGTTGGAAACCCCAAAATAAAGTGATGGTGAGATGCTATTTATAAGAACATAAGAAGAATCAAGTTCGATCAGACCAAAGGCCCATCTAGCTTGCCTATCTAGCATTTTCCTCATCAGAGTTTCCAAATAATAAATAATAATAAATTATTTATTTATAGCCCACCTTTCCTCAGATCAAGGCGGGTTACAAGAAGTGCCATTACAAGATAAAAGTACAATAAAAACACAGTAAATATACATTAAAATAGCAATCACCAATACAATCAATGCAAACAACAACATAATAATATCCAGCTAGCTTAGGATGTACAACAACAGTAACAGTGAGGGGGAAGAGGGAGACTAACAGGGAACAGTTAGGGGAAGGCTTGTTGGAACAGGAAGGTTTTTAATACTCAAGAAACCCATACACACACACACACACAAAATATTCTTCCCATCCCTACTATTCATGTGTGCATAGAGTTGTGAATATTGTTCTACATTCAGTTTCACAACATTGCCATTTGACACAAAGGTTGTGTAGCCCAATAAATGCACATCTCTCCATGCAAAGATGTACACAGTGCAACCCCAATGTAGGTTCTTGGAAGAAGAAGTACTTCCTTTTATCTATCCTGAGTATCCCACTGTTCAGTATCATTGAATGTCCCTGGCTGCTTGCATTCTTTGGGGTGGTGGTGTGGTGGTGGTGGTGATGGGAGATCTTCGATTTTGCTTTCTCCCCATCATGCATAATATCACATCTATCTTATCCCTCCTGCTTGCTTTTTTCCTCTAAGCTAAGGAGCTCCAGGGATACAACTCTCCATCGTGAGAACGATCCCTTTGTTCTCAGTCTCAGTTCTCTGCTCTTTAATCCGGTATTTATCCATAAGGGTCAGTTACTTATCCCATGAGTGCTAGATTTCTTCAGGAGTCTTTGATTAAGGACTTAATCAACAGTCTTTTGAAAGTCCAAATAAGCAGTGTTTACCAGATCATGCTATTCAGGTACTTGTTCACATAAAAAAACTTCTATATAGTTTGTGAGACAGAACCTACCTTTGTTCAACAGGCCTTGCCTTGCTATGTGCTTCATAATTTTATCCTTACTAACTCAAGCTTGCTTAGAACAGGTAATAAACTAATTGGTCTGTGCTTTCCTGGATCCTCCCAGATCTCTTTTTTAAAAATGAACTTTTCACTGGTAACATTTTGATATGCTCATATAGAAGCTGATGTTATGGTACATATTTTTCTTAGAAGATTTCCTGTTTCTTGGTTGAATTTTTGAGAAGTCCTGGGTGCTATTTTAATGCAGGAACTTGTTTATGTTCAGTTTATGAGGTCTAAAACCTCATCATTTCTAACTATTATCAGCTTTGGTTTCTCAGATTCTCTTCTTGAAAATATTAGTACAGTCATGGTTATCTGCCCTACATCTTCTGTAGTGAAGACAGATGCAAGGAACTCATTTAGTTTCTCTGCAGGCTCATTATCCTTCTTTAGTACTCCTTTAACTCCCTTGTCATGCAGTGGTTTAGCACTTCTCTATCTGGTTTCCAGTTTCTGATCTATTTCAATGTATGTATGCATGTATGTATATTATTTCTGGTCTTAAAGTTATTAGCAATGCCTTCCTCAATACCTCCATGTATTGTATCCCTTCTAGGCTTTTTTTGGTTTTGTATGTATGTATGTACAATTTTGTATTCATTCTTATTCTCTGTGTTCAGGCAAGACCTACATTTTATGAAAGCTGTCTCTCCTTTTAAAAAAAGAAGTCACTTTGACACAGCTTGTTAACCATGTTGATAATTTCCTGGACTTTGTAATATCTTTTTTGACCTGACGTATAATTTTACCTGCTTCTGTTTCTGTGGTTTTAAGTAACCATCAAACATTTGGGAGAGATCTGACACTCGACTTTCCTTTCCAACCTCCTTTTTTAATTCCCTGATTTGAGAAAAATGTCTTCTCTTGAAGTCCAATACAATCATATTGGACTTCAAAAGAAGACACTTTTCTCAAATCTTGGTAATTTTGTACATACATATGTAGTCACAGTTTCCAGCTGGTTCACTGACTGTCACATATGATGATGCACTATGTCTTAGGCATCAATTAGGACTGACCTTCCTTCCGGTGAGCTTCATAACCAATTCTTCTCAGGAACAATCATTTAAGATATTTTAAAAAATCTTATCTTAGCTTCATTTTTCTGACTATAACATGGATTTATCCAGTCCAGAAACAGTATTCAGTCTCGTTCCAGGAATGTAGATGGTATCATAGGAGAGCTAAAACTCACACATTGTTACAAAGAAGTAGCAGTGGGGCATTTTTCTACCCAGCTGGAGCGTTTTAAAACTATTATTCAAACATAAGACTGCTACATCAGACAAGTGGATCTGAACCATCTTTTAAATATCCCATAATTCCTACAGCTTTATGTAACTGTAACAAATTAAAACGGTGAATTGGTGTCAGCCACCTGAAGCTCAACCTCCTACCAGGGGAGCTCACCAGGATTCATAAGAGAGGCTTTAGAGCCTACTTAAACCCAAAACCAAACCAAGTATGTTGGATTGTATCTCCTTGTTGATGCAAAGTTTGGATCTTGAAAATTGTATAATAGAATTTTAACCTTTAACTCTAAAAGTTAGCGTTAATCTTTAGATGTGGAGGTAATATTTTAGGCCGCCCAGGGTCACAGGGGTGCTGGTTTTGAGGAATCCATGTCTGGTTTCTAGAATGGCTAGTCACAGCCCCACTGGGACTTATTTTATTTTGGTTTTGGTTTTTTTATTTCGCTCCTGCTTTTTTCTCCCAATATGGGATCCATGGCCTTGACACTTGGATCCTGTGATCTGGAACTTCACTGTGATCAACCAGTATGATGCAACGGGAAGGTATGCTGCTTTATGTGACAAGAAAGCTATGGCTTATTATCATATTTTATCTTGGTTAATGTTTGTACTACCACAGCTCTAAAAAATGTGGGACATTCATCACTGACCTTCGTGGAGATAGTTCTTTTTTAAATAGGCTGGTTTGGGTCCAGCTTATCAATGGGATTCTGTCCTCCCATATAATCTGCCCTGAATACTCAAGTCCTCCGAGGGACATTTACTTCAGTCAGCCAGGAGTAGACTGGCAACTGTCACCCACAGGACCTTTTCAGTGGCCGCCCCTAAACTATGGAATGACCTGCCAGAAGAAATTTGATAACTAAACATACTATCTGAATTTAACACAGTATTAAAGACCTGTCAGCCTTGTTGTCATTGTTGCTGCGTGCCTCCAAGCCTTTTCTGACTTATGGCAACCCTAAGGCGAACCTATTGTGGGGTTTTCTTGGCAAGATTTGTTCAGAGTGGGTTTATTGTTGCCTTCCCCTGAGGCTGAGAGCATGTGATTTGCCCATGGTCACCCAGTGAGTTTATATGGCCAAGCTGGGATTCAAGAATCATAGTCCAACACCAAAACCACTATACCATGCTGGTTCCCTATGACAAGCCTACCCAGTCTATTTAAACTATTAATTTCAAATAGGTATATTTTAAATTTTATGTCTGGATGATATAAAGGTGTATATTGGTTGTCTTAATCCTATGTTTGTTTTTAACCTATGTCTTTAAATGATTTCCTGTGTTTAATTATACATTGTAAGTTAATCTATGTTGCACCCTGCCTTGAGCCCACCTTGGAGAGAGGCAGATAAG